>NC_090751.1:87538362-87558362 GCF_036898095.1 Palaemon carinicauda
TGTGTGTGTGTGTGTGTGTGTGTATGTGTGTGTGTTTGAGTACATTTTTTTTATTTGTGTGTGGAAAGAAAATTACCAAATAGTGAACATCTCTCTCTGCAGGCAATGCACGAAAACAATAGCGTTCTCGGTTCCTAACATTGCAGAAAAAAAGCAAATTGGAGCTTTAAAACAAATAAAAAAGATTATAGTATCAACAGTATATGATGCTAAGCGAAACTTCAATTTTCTCTTCCGTTTTTGGTCTTGAGAAAACTTAGTTTCCGAGTCAGTAAGAGTGAGCAAGTTGCAGAGCAGATGACACTATCGAAATATACGAATTGTGAATCATGCTTGCAGTTTGGGTTTCTAACATTTAGCCGATTCTTTGGCAATGCCAGAAATTGCATTTGGCGCAGAAATTCATCAACTAAGGGGTTTTTGGGAATTCAGAATGCCTTTTGGGGTTTGAGAAAGGGTTACCTTAAGGAAAAGGGTCCCATGGTATAAAATAAATAGATTTCTTAGATTTAAAGATATCCGTTGTTGTAAAATTGATGAAATTTTCAAACAATCAAGATAGGCTCGTTTGATGTAAGAAAGATTCTTTCAATTAAGCTTGTTCTTGCTAATTTAGTGTTTGAATTAATCGCAACACATGCGTATGAGACGCTTGTATAGTATAACGGTATTTCTATATTTATTTTATATTGTCGTTATCGCTTTCCCATTGCGCAGATAACTTGTAAGTGCTTGTATGTACTTGTATCAATCTGTTTAAATTTTTGTGACTTTTCACGGAAACTTATTATAAAACCTCGCTGTTTGTTGAAATTAAGTCAGTTACATTCACTCTGCTTCTCAGTTAATACCTAACTGGTGTCTCCACACAATCACATAATTGGTGACCACCAGAGTGTTCAGCTCCCTTTCGTTTTCCCCTGCACTGCTGTGTCTTATTGCTTATTGTGGCCGTCAGACGCTGACTCTACTATTACCGCCTACGCCCACCTCCTTACATCGTACCTGGAAGTTTTTCGTTCAGAACTTTGTCAAACATCCACGGTTCCTGTGAAACAAGGTATTTATCGTCATATCAAGACGACGTGGCCCCCAGTGTTCGCCAGATTCAGACGTCTGGCACCGGATTGTTTGACAGCCGCCAAACAAACGTTTGCTGAAATGGAAGAAATGTGCCTTTGCCAAAAGGCCCCAACCCCGTGGTCTTTACCCTTGCACATTTTCCTGAAGAAAGATGGCTCTGCATCCATGTTGGGATTACAGGCATCTGAACATGCAGACGGAACAGGATCACTAACCCTTCCCAAACATCTCCGATGTGATTTCCTACTTGCACAAAGTGAAAAGTTTCTCCAAGCTCGACTTCTTGAAGGGGTATTATCCAGTGCCCATGAACCCAGAAGACATCCCCAAGACCGCCATCACGACCCAATGCTTGTATGTACTTGTATCAATCTGTTTGAATTTTTGTGATCTTTCACGGAAACTTGTTATTGTAAAACCTCGCTGTTTGTTGAAATTAAGTCAGTTACATTTACTCTGCTTATCAGTTAATACCTAACTGGTGTCTCCACACAATTGGTGACCACCGTAGTGTTCAGCTCCCTTCTGCTTTCCCCTGCATTGCTCTGTCTTATTGCTTGATGAGGCCGTCTGACGCTGACTCTCACCGCCTGCGCCCACCTCCTTACATCGTACCTGGAAGTTTTCCGTTCAGAACCTCGTCAAATACCCACGGTTCCCATGAAACATGGTATTTATCAACATATCAAGACGATGGGGCTCCTAGTGTTCGCCAGATTCAGACGTCTGGCCCCGGATTGTTTGACAGCCGCCAAGCAAATGTTTGCTGAAATGGAAGAAATGTGCCTTTGCCAAAAGGCCTCAACCCCATTGTCGTCACCCTTGCACATTTTCCTGAAGAAAGATGGCTCAGCATCCATGTTGGGATTACAGGCATCTGAACATGCAGACGGAACAGGATCACTAACCCTTCCCAAACATCGCAAATATGATATCTTACTTGCACAAAGCGAAAGTTTTCTCCAAGCTCGACTTCCTGAAGGGGTATTATCAGGTGCCCATGAACCTAGAAGACATCCCAAGACCGCCATCACCACTCCATTCAGTACGTTCACCTAGAATTACTCCTGTTTTGGCCTTTGCAATACTGGAGCCACTTTTCAACCTGTTGTGGACGACGTCTTTGGGGACCTCCCCTTTCGTGTATGTTACGTGGACGACATATTTGTGTTCTCTTCCTCCAAAGAGCATGCATCTCTCCTCTCCACCGATGCCAGCGACATCTAAATATTGGAGCAGTCCTCGAGCAGGTTGCCAACAACTGGCCCCTACCATTGGCCCTCTTTAGTAGGAAACTGTCCAAGGCAGAATACAGCTACCCTACCTTCGAGCACGAATTTCTGGTGGTGCACTTTGTTGTCCATCACTTTTGCCACTTCTTGGAAGGTACGCTCTTCATCGTTTGCATGGACCACATGCCTCTGGTGTATGCCTTCACTTGACAGCCTGACGCCTGGTCCGCCCGTCAATGCCGACATCTCTGCTGTGGCTGAATACAGTTATACCCTTCAGCACGTCCTTGGGAAAATGGATCCCTTTGCTGATGCCCTGTTAAGAAACACATGGGCCGCATCTCACCTGTGATTGGGTTACAACACCTTGGCAGAAGCCCAAAGAAAAGATCCAGAGTACGAAGCATGTACAGTAGGTCATCCTCCATATCCCTCCATTGGGAGGACGTTTCTCTCAACAATTCCAACGCCACCCTTCTCTGTTACGTCAGTACTGGACTGGTACACCTAGACTGTGGATACCTTCTCCGATGCGTCAACAGGTGTTTGATTTCATTCATGACCTTTCCCATCCCTCGTGCCATCCTACTGCATTTGGCATGGTATTACTAGAGATGCTAAGGATTGGGTTCGCACCTGTACTTCATGCCAAACCTCGAATGTATATGTATACTGTATATTATATATATACTGTATTTATATATATATATAATATATATATATATATATATATATATATATATATATATATATATATATATATATATAAAGAGAGAGAGAGAGAGAGAGAGAGAGAGAGAGAGAGAGAGAGAGAGAGAGAGAGAGAGAGAGAGAGAGAGAGAGAGATTCATATCCTATTATTATTATTATTATAGTTATCATTATTATTTTTATTGTTATTAATATTATTATTATTATTATTATTATTATTATTATAATTGTTATTATTATTATTATTGTTATTATTATTATTATTATTATTATTATTATTATTGTTGTTATTATTATTATTATTGTTATTATTATTATTATTATTATTATTATTATTATTATATTTATTATTATTATTATAATTATTAACTAAGCCATAACCATAGTTGGAAATGCAGGATGCTATAAGCCCAAGGGCTTCAACAGATATAATTAGCATAGTGAGGAAGGGAAATAAGGAATAAAGAAATGAAAAATCAAAATAAGATATTTTAGGAACATTGAAAATGTTACAGGTTTAAATTAAAGGTTTTTGAGTTCATACTGTATTAAAAGAAGCAATGTCATCTACAACAAAAATGTAAATTTAGTGAAAATGGACATTAGAAAGCATCCTATAAAATTGTTGCATTGGTACTTGCCATGGAATGAGGTTTCTGGCTCCACGTCTATAGTAAACAATAGTTAAAGAATATGTTATTATTGAGAAAGTCCCGAACTTCAGTTAAAGGGTAAATTGCATTCAGTGAAATAAGATTCGGTTTAGTTGTGTGGCAATAGATCTGTTAAGGAAAATTTCTCGAAAACTTAATAAAGGCACTCTCTCTCTCTCTCTCTCTCTCTCTCTCTCTCTCTCTCTCTCTCTCTCTCTCTCTCTCTCTCTCTCTCTCTCTCTCTCTCTGTAGTGCTATGATCACACAAGCTCCCCTGATTCTTCATATCTTCATAACCGTGGTATCTGCAATGCTAGATTACTAATAACCAATCAATTGTGACGATATTCTGCAAAAATCACTTTATCATAACTTGCTGTTGCAAATTTCTTTTTTGTCTCCCACATTTCTTTCTTTGTCTTTCGCTGAAGAAAATTGCTCTGCAAAAACTTTTTTAATGAACAAGGTCGTAATTGTTCTGATTGTTGGGCCAATTTTCTTTTCCTTTTATGGTTAAATGAGGCAATGAATTCCAGGATTTTCTTTTATGACATGGCTATCAAAGAATTCTTTTTCAGATACAGTGGAAAACAATCGAAAATTCTTTGGAACTCGTTTGCCTCTTAATTAACTTATAAATAACTAAGCATGCTCTCTCTCTCTCTCTCTCTCTCCTCTCTCTCTCTCTCTCTCTCTCTCTCTCTCTCTCTCTCTCTCTCTCTCTCTCTCTCTCTCAGCTTTTTTGTTGAAAAGGAGAAATATTTTTCTTTTGTGAGAACAGCCAGTGATATGTGGGTGGTAATTGTGTAGGTATTATTATAAGCAACCGTAAATCGCCTCTCTACTCTTGAAGGTGATTTTACCGTAAAGTAGAAAGTAGAGTAAAACTGAGATGTGGGTTTTCCTAAATCTTCAGCTAGAGATAGTACGCTTCAGCCATTTCTAACCTCAGATAAATTGGAAGGCTTGAGAATGGTGTTTCATTGTTATTTGAAATGGCGTCGCAACAGCAGTGGTCATCGACACCGGCAAACTTTCAGCAAAACTCTGCAGTCCGTTTCGTGAATTAATCCTCCGGCAATTTGTACTACTGATTTAACTAATCAACAAGAGAACGCTCCAATCTTTGGCTGTTTGGCGTGATTAGCCATGAATGAATCTCTTAGATTTCATCTGTTATTTAACTTCGTCTTCATTTCTTTCTTGGGTGTTGAGGAAGATGCGAAATTGTTCATTGCAAAAATCAAACCTCCTTTCCTGTAACTACAATATTATTTTTCTTGTTTATTTTTCATCCGAAAATCTGTTTGTAAAATTCCTGGTATCCAAATTGAAGAGTTTTTAACTATGAATTAATAGAATATTCTTTCAATAATTAATCACAATTTCAAAGATAGCGTTTTAATATTTCTTTATGCTTCATAAGAAGCAAAATGCTTGGAGGGATCTGTAATTTCTAATTTTATTTTCAGTTTCAGTATTTAAGTTCTACAAGAATTTATTTCTATGAAGTCAAATAGTTTATTGATTCAGTACAAATTTCTATAATATAATTATTTTGATAACATTCATCTGTAATTGCAGTTATAATTTGGGTGTTTGATAATACCTTTCGTGAAATATCCAAATATCAATATTTAATTTTTAGACAATTACCTTTGCGACAAATCTTTTCACTTGGAAAATGAACTATTTCCAAGTTGTTTTATGTATTTATTTTACGAAAGCTATTATGCATGAGTTATATTATAACGAGTAATAGTTTTCAGATTTGGTATAACCGAAAGGTCTGAACGAATATACGATGAATAATCCTATTATTATTACCACAATTATCCTCATATTATCCGCAGATGATATTTGAAAAGTAATTATTGTATGAAGAGTAATAAGCCAAAGAACACACCGTTGGAATTCTACTTTGTTTTCCAAGATTTTAACAGGTGGAATGATATATAACATTTACTCCATTCCATTTTTTTCCAGGAACGATGAGGATATTCCAACATTCGTATTTCGAAATTCTTCTTCGCTAATTGAATTTACACAGACGAGTTCTGTTTGTTGAAGATATGGAAAAATATGTCATAGGCGGAATTGGGTGAAAATAGTTTCATGATTTTAATGTTAAAAAATTATCTCAATACGAAGATGTGTTATTATTTCTCTCTCTTGGAAGCTTGTAATTTAAATCTTTTCAAAAGGCGTACCTACATACATCCATACATATATACATACATACAAAGATAGATAGGAGTAGAAAGTAATTGTGTGTATGTATGTATATATATATATATATATATATATATATATATATATATATATATATATATATATATAAAAGTAATTGTGTGTATGTATGTATATATATATATATATATATATATATATATATATATATATATATATATATATATACGGATATGAGAGAGAGAGAGAGAGAGAGAGAGAGAGAGAGAGAGAGAGAGAGAGAGAGAGAGAGAGAGAGAGAGAGAGTGTGTATAATTTTCAATCGATTATGGTAAAAACATCTCTTATTAGGAATCGACAAACAAACTTAAAGTAATCAATTCTTAATAAGAATATTTTTTTTTTATTACCTGATATGCATTTTTGTGTGTCTGTGGACAGGATTATGTTAAAACTACTTGACGGATTTTGATGAATTTTTTATCAACAATAGATCTTCGGACATGGACGACATCAGAATTTCGGAGATGATCCAAATCCGTATCTGGATTCTAGTTTATTTATTTTTTAATTTGTCTTTGTGTCTCTGGATTGGATTACGTCAAACTACGAAATTTACACCACAGATTTTAGGTCATGGACGACCCCATTAAATATTGGAGGTGATCCGGATCCGGATTATAGAACCATTTTGCATTTTTTCCGCCGTTTTAAAGATAATGTCAAAACTACTGGCGGATTTTAACATTTTTACATGTACATCTCAATTCAAGGACGACCCCATTAAATTTTGGAGATGATTCAGATACGGATTCTAGATCTGGATTTGTATTTTTGGCCATTTTAAAGATAATGTCAAAACTAGTTTCGGATTTTGACAACAATTTTACACGTAGATCTCAATTCAAGGACGACCCCATTAAATTTTGGAGATGATCCAGATGTGGATTCTAGATCTGGATTTGTATTTTTCGCTACTTTGAAGATAATGTCAAACAAATTGACGGATTTGGACAAAATTTCTACCATAGATATTAGGCTATTGGATGACTCCCTTAACCTTTGGCGGAGGTCAGAGTTTTCTGATTGCTGTTGTTGTTATATTCAACTTATCCACTGCAAGGATACGAAGAGAAGAAAACTTCAAATAAGAATTCTATTGACTCGATAAAAACTCACTGAATTTTATCATCTGATTAAGTCTAGATGAAGCACAGAAGATAAAGGGAATTCCTTCTCTATCAAAAATACCTTTTTATATTACTTGATATAATTTGATTTCATGAGAATGAAATGTTGTGGCTTCTTGGAAAGCAAGAGAAAACAACAACAAAAACTTAGGAATTGAGGTTAACTTTGGAATAACAACTATAAAGAAAAATAGTTTGAAATTGATGATGAGCGTGGCAGAATGATTATATTGGCAAATAACAGGCCCGTTCTTAAAATGTACAAGCGCAGTTATGAATCCCAACCTTAATATTTTAAATTTTATTTTTTCTGTTTTGAAAATGGATGATGTATTTGGAATATTCATTTAATTTTGTTTCTGAAATGCTTTTGGAATAGGCATAAATAATTATTATATATTTTCTGTTTCTAAAATATTGCGTTTGCAATTTGCTCGTTGGAATATTTGTTTTATATGTAGATAAATTCTGGGAGACTAGATGGAGATATAACATATGAATTTTGCATTTTTGTTTATAAAAGTAATGGAAAAAATATTTATATGAAAATATATTTGGAGTTTTTCAACGTAGATTTTGAAGCCATAAGGAAAACATATACAATCTATATATATATATATATATATATATATATATATATATATATATATATATATATATATATATATATATATATATATACTTCCATCCTACTCGAGCTTTCTGAGATGTTTGAAGATAGGAATTTCATTTAATATTTCAATAAGAAAATACCCCATTTTTTATTTCCTGTTATGATTTATAATAATATCGTTTCCAGGTATCTTTTTCTTCTTTATTTTCCGTCTGAAAAATGATGACCAAATGTCTCTGGAAACCTTTCAACCAGGCCTCTGTCAATCATGTATCAAAATGAGAAATCAGATTTCTTTCAAGACAGGTACGGTGTGCATCATCTCTTTGCCACCAATTGTTGCCTTCGTCTGTCTGTGTTTGTGTTTAGTCTTGAAGTCTTTTATGTCTTTAATATATCCTGACAGGTAACTAGGGTGATGTGAAATTTTGTTTTTTCTTCGAAATTAAAGGGAATTGTTTTGTACTTAACCAGGTTAAGGAAAATACGTGTTGAGTTCTTTTTCAATAAATGATTTTTTTTCTTTAAACCATTATTTGAACAAGTAATTTAGATTATAATGGTATTCGGGATGTTACTCTAGATTTCATAACATTATGGTAGTTATACTTTTTTATCAGTACCTGTATCCGAAAATAAATTATAAAGAAAGACATTCATACGTTAAATAATTAGTATCTGAGAATTGAAAATTATTTAGAAGCAAAATCTGCTTAAAGGAACTTAGAAAACACATTGCTTCAATAAGTTTTAGAAAAGACGTTCCATGACGTAACATATATTGCTGCAATAAGGAGTAAGATCCCAAGCATTATACAGTTATGACATTTCATCATCGGGGCTAAACAGTGATCCCTGGGTCCTTGTCATCGGACGCCTCATTGTATATTATTTATCTTCTTGGTTTGGAGTCTCTTTTACTAAGTCACAGATCCTAATTGTTTAGGGACATAATAAATGCTCCGTTTTTGGACAGATCCATTTCTTTCCAAATAATTATCTATAATTAACTGAAAGTTTTTTTTTCGATATAAGGGATAATATAATATGATTTAGTAGAAATAATTTTGTCCAAAAGTAAGAGATATAAATTGGCTAGAGGTTGTGGTGGACCACTGCTAATGTTAATAAATGTTGGCGATCTGTTGGACGGGAGTTTGAATACCGGTCAAGCTCGATGGTTTCTAGTATAGTGTCTGCAACCTCATCATCCTATAAGCTAGGAACTGGAGGTCTTGGGGGCCTATAGATCTACATGACGAATTATCATCAGCTATTACCTGACTCTCCTTGGTCCTAACTTGATGGAGGGGTGGGGTGTTTGGGCGCTGATCATATGTACTGTATACAAAGTCTCTAGCGAATTATCCTTTCCCTTGCCTCTGCAATTCATGAGCAGCCTTTAAAACCTTTAGAGGTGAAGGGAAACGTTTAGAGATGCTAATTCTATCAGAACCTTTTTTTATCGGATGATGAATAAAATATTTTGGAGTCGCCCAATAATTCCGCCTTAGTGGAGGTCTATGGGTCAAAGGTCAAATGCCGTAGAACTACTACAGTACCTTCCTAGAGTAGGCCTTGGACTTTACAAATGCTTATTGTAGTAGAAAGGTTTCTAAGAAATATACTGTACCAGAGAGAGTAATGGCCGAAAGAAGTCCCAGTCCAAACATTTCTAACTACAACCTTTGATTCCATTCCCAAATGTTAAAAGTAGAAAGTGGTGGAATCTTTAGGTATGCAAAGCTAGGAGTTTTTTTTTTTTTCTTTTACTATCATTAGAAAATGATAATTATTTCGTCTCTTGGGAAAAATCACCACAAGTTCGACATTCACTGTTGGATTCTGCCTCTGCTTTTTTTATTTCTTCAAATTTAAAATGGAAAGATGCAAATCGCCGAACGTTATTAAATTCAATGTTGATTTTTACATTACTTTTCACTTTATGACCTCAGGCATTAAAGAGGTTTGGAAATCGCCTATTTTTAAAAAGAAAGTTATTCCTTCTAATCCTGATAACGTCTTTGCACAGAAATCCTATTTACAGTTTATATCCGTTATGCTTTTCACTTACCTTCAGTAGTGCTCTGTACACAGATTAGATTTATCTTGGCATTTAAGCGAAATGTATCCAAGTTAATGTTTTTACTGTAGTCATGAATTTTATAATGTTGATATTAAGAGGAAATATCCAGTATGAAAGGCAAGTTGTTCATAAGAAGAAAAAAGAAATGTAGATTAAAGTCAAAAGTGAAATTCAGAAAATAATGAAAACGATAAAGACTCGCTCACGTTGAACCTGAACTCTTGACTTGGCGAGGCGCTAACGAGAAAGTGGATGGATCCCAAAAGACTTAATAATAAAAACAAAAAGAAAGAAAGAAAGAAGAGAAATACGTTGCTTCTGGCACTGCTCGTCGGAAGGGAAATATCACCGATTCAAGTCGTTAGTCTTTCATAGATTTGGTTTCCATCTTGTAAATTCACCTTTGTAAATGACACAAGCTTCAATTGGAATTGCAATAGAATTCGTATACTTTTTTTACTAATATGTGGGTTCCCGGTTTTTATTGGATGACCATATTTATTGCAACGCCAAGTTTTATAAATAAATTAAACCGAGTTCTTGTTTACCATCAACGAATTGTGATCTGCCGAATGTTGAAATTTATTAAACTTAGGTGGCCGATGCGGTAACGTCTTTGACTGGTGAACGCCATACTTGGGTTCGAGTCCCGCTCAAACTAGCTAGTTTCTTTGGTCGCTGCAACCTCATCATCCTTGTGAGCTAAGGATTGGGGTTTAGAGGAGCCTATAGGTCTATCTGCTGAGTCATCAGCAGCCATTGCCTGGCCCTCCATGTTCCTAGCTTAGGGGGAGATGGTCAGTCTCTAAGGCAATGTCACTGTCCCTTGCCTCTGCCATTCATGAGCGGCCTTTAAACCTTTAATATAATTAAAACTTGATCATAATCTTTTGAAAAGGTTTCTGATTGCACTCACCGACTTCAGTCTTTGGTCATTGTTTCAATTGAAGGATCAGATCCTTTTTTTTCTAGTTTGTTGTTCAACTCTTCCTACCCTTTACTTTCTAGAATAATGGTGGAGTGATTGTCGGAGAATTGCCTCCCTGTCCCCAATGTCCAAGTTTCCTAAATGTAACAAAAAATGGTTTCAGAAATCACTTCATGAAAGCTTGCACTTTTATTCACCCTACACATCCTTGCTAAGAGTCTCCATTAGCAGATCCATTCCCACATTTCCTTAGGGAATAACAATCCCTCCCTGTTTACGCTTTCTTTAGCGATAATGTCCTTGCAAACAAATTATTAATGATAAAGCCTTGTAGGTCACAGTGCTGCACGGCATTTTAGGTGGAACACTGTAAGCATTACTAAACGGTTTATGCCCTCACCTTTTAGCTTCCTAATTAAATTCAGATCCAATTTCCTCTGTGGTGAAAGGCCTTTCTAGCCCCAGCGCTTGGCCATGCGACCCAAATTTCGAATACCAATGCAAAACCAATATTGAAAATATATTTATAAATGGACGAAGAATAGACAGGCCTAAAGCAAAGTATCTTCCACGATATCATGTAAGAGATTAGTAAATTTCGTTGCTGTAATTAAGAAGCAGGTTCTTATACAATGGTCCAGTCATTATGGTTTTTGTTGGAGATATCTTAAGGACGGACTGACAGACGCGAGTGATGAAGAGACAACCTCATTGGTATAGTTGAATTAAAAACACAGTCAATAGAACGGACGAATTCGATTGGAAACTTTCCTTGAGAGACGTAACTGTGACGTGAGTGAACTTCCTCGAGTCTTCCGAGACCAATTCACTCCGGTGTCAACGCATCATCAACTCCAGAGCTCAGTTTGAAAGTAAATGGCTCTTTTGCAAGACTTTGGTGCCTTCCTCAAGGAATTCTATTTGCACTTCTTCTTCTGCTGCTGCAATTTCGATATGGAAAGATGGGGAAGCCCTTGGGGCCTCCGAGCCTTGTCTCTTTTTTTATTTTTTTTCGTGAAAAGTGAAACTACTGAAAAGATAATTTCATGACATTGCCTAGATTCTTTCTCTGAGAGAGAGAGAGAGAGAGAGAGAGAGAGAGAGAGAGAGAGAGAGAGAGAGACGTGACGGCATCGGGGTCAAACATACTGACCATGAGGACTCGTCGTATGTCCTGCGAGATGAAATGCCAATTTTTATAGAAAAGAGATATGAGATCGTGCCTACGAATTCTTTGCTTCCTTATTGACGTGCAAGTTTAGTGTGCAGTGACGTAGCTGGGAAGACATTTTACTTTCGTTTTACTACACGAATGACGAACTGTGGATTACGGGGTATTTTTGAAAATTAATGAAGACCTTGCTAGCTTGAAAACAATCCAAAGTTCTGATATTTTAGGAACTTTTTTAAATATCATCAACTTGAAATATTAATAATTTGGAATAAATTCCCCCAGATAAACTTGCCAACTGTGTTTTCTTGGAATTGATAACCAAAGCAACTGGAATAAAAGGAAGAGCTAGGCTCCATACTCTTGGCAATGGTCCTTTGGGTCAAGATATTAATCAAAATGAGAGAGTCAATCATCACGGCACAAAGAGAGAACTCAAATCAACCTACAGACAAATAGTGAATTTCAAAGGGATCCCTTTCAATAACATAGTCTACAATTTCCTTGCTCTCGGGCATGGAAGGGGAATGCAGGCTGCTTTGATAACTGGAAAGGAATAAGAAAAAAAAATAGTTACGTTAGAGAGGAAATTATAAAATTCTTGACAATTTCTCGTTATTCTCACAAGAAACACGCTTAAACATGCATGCATACTACACACACACACACACACACACACACACACACATATATATATATATATATATATTTGTTTGTGTGTGAGTAAATTAATTTTTTTTTCTAAAGAAAATGACCAAATGGTGAACATCTCTCCCTGCAGGCAATGCTCCAAAACAATAGCGTTCTTGGTTCCTAACATTACAGGAAAAGAGCAAACTGGAGCTTTAAAATAAATAAAAAAGATTATAGTATTAACAGAATATGTTGCCAAGCTAAACTTCAATTTTCTCTTCCGTTTTCGGTCTTTTAAGAAAACTTAGTTTCCGAGTTAGTAAGAGTGAGCAAGTTGCACAGTATACGACACTATCGAAATATACGAATTGTGAAACATGCTTGCAATTTGGGTTTCTAACTTTTAGCCGATTCTTTGGTAACGCCAGAAATTGCATTTGGCGCTGAAACACATCAACTAAGAGGTTCTGGGGAATTCAGAATGCCTTTTTGAGGTGTGGAAAAGGGGTACTTCGAGGAAAAGGGTCTCATGGTATGAAATAGAGGTCTTAGATTTAAAGATATCTTATAAAATTGATGAAATTTTCAAACATTCAAGATAGGCTCGTTTGATGTAAAATAGATTCTTCCAATTAAGCTTGATTTTGCTAATTTAGTTGTTGAATTAATCGCAACACACGCTTATGAGACCCTTGTATACTGTAACGGTATTTATGTATTTTGTTTTATATTGTCGTTATCGCTCCCCCATTGCGCAGATGACTTGTAAATGATTGTATGTAGTTGTATCAATCTGTTTGAATTTTTGTGAACTTCTTTCACGGAAACTTGTTATTATAAAACCTCGGTGTTTGTTGAAATAAAGTCAGTTACATTCACTCCGCTTATCAGTTAATACCTAACTAGTGTCTCCACACAGTTGGTGACCACTGTAGTGTTCAGTTCCTTTTCCGCTTTCCCCTGCACTGCTGTGTCTTATTGTTTGATGAGGCTGACTCTACTCTCACTGCCTTCGCCCACCTCCTTACATCGTACCTGGAAGTTTTTTGTCCAGAACTTTGTCAAACACCCACGGTTCCCGTGAAACATGGTATTTATCAACATATCAAGACGACGGGGCCCCCAGTGTTCGCCAGATTCAGACGTCTGGCACCGGATTGTTTGACAGCCGCCAACCAAATGTTTGCTGAAATGGAAGAAATGTGCCTTTGCCAAAAGGCCTCAACCCCGTGGTCATCACCCTTGCACATTTCCCTGAAGTAAGATGGCTCTGCATCCATGTGGGGATTACAGGCATCTGAACATGCAGACAGAACAGGATCAGTATCCCTTCCAAAACATCTTCGATGTGATTTCCTACTTGCACAAAGCGAAAGTTTTCTCCAAGCTCGATCTCCTGAAGAGGTATCATCAGGTGCCCATGAACCCAGATGATATCCCCAAGATCACCTATAATTACTCTGTTTTGGCCTTCGCAATACTGGGGCCACTTTTCAACCTGTTGTGGACGGCATCTTTGGGGACCTCCCCTTCCGTGTATGTTACGTGGACGACATACTTGTGTTCTCTTCCTCCAAAGAGCATGCACCTCTCCTCTCCACCGATTCCAGGGACATCTAAATATTGCTGCAGTCCTCGGGGAGGTTGTTAACAGCTCGCCCCTACCATCGGCCTTCTTCAGTAGGAAACTGTCCAAGACAGAATACGGCTACACTACCTTCGAGCGTGAATTTCTGGTGGTGCACTTAGTTGTCCATCACTTTTGCCAATTCTTGGAAGGTACGCTCTTCATCATTCGCACGGACCACATGCCTCTGGTGCATTCCTTCACTCGACAGTCCGACGTCTGGTCCGCCCGTCAATATCGACATCTCTCTGCTGTGCTGAATACAGTTGTACCCTTCAGCACGTTCTTGGGAAAATGGATCCCATTGCTGATGCCTTGTTAAAAACAAATTGGCCTCATCCCACTGGGATTGGGTTACAACACCTTGGCAGAAGCACAAAGAAAAGATCCAGAGTACAAAGTGTGTAGGTCATCCTTCATATCCCTCCATTGGGAGGACGTCTCTCTCAACGATTCCTAAGCTACCCTTCTCTGTTACGTCAGTACTGGACTGGAACACCTAGACTGTGAATACCTTCTCCCATATGCCAAAAGGTGTTTGATTTCATTCATTGCCTTTCCCATCCCTCATGCCATCCTACTGCACAGTTGCTGAAGATAAAGATCATGTGCCATAGTATTACTAAGAATGCAAAGGACTGGGTTCGCACCTGTATTTCATGCCAAACCTCGATTCAGGAGTGGGCAGCTTTCCTCAACCTCAGCGATGCTTTGCCTACATTCACATTGATGTTGTAGGGCCCCTACCCACATCACATTGATGTTGTAGGGCCCCTACCCACATCACAAGGACATTGTTACTTGTTCACTGTCATCAACCACTCCACTTGTAGGCCTGAGGCCTTTCCCATGGAAATTGCAACATCTGCCTCGTGTAATCTGCCTCACTCTCAGGATGGATAGCAAGACTTGGTATCCTTGAGCATATTACTTCCAACAGGGGTACCACATTCACCTCTCAATTTTGGACATCATTAGCGAATCCCCTGGGTATCACCCTTCATCAAATAACCGCATACAATTCTGCAACCAACAGTATGGTTGAACGTTTTCACCTTACCCTCAAAGCAGCTTAGATGTCCCACTGAAAGGACTCCAACTGGTTTACCCAGCTTCCCTGTGTCCTCCTGGGAACTTTCCTTGGGAGATGTAACTATGACGTGAGTCTACTTCCTCAAGTCTTCCGAAACCAATTCACTCCGGTGTCAACGCATCATCACTCCAGAGCTCAGTTTGAAAGTAAATGGCTCTTTTGCAAGACTTTGGTGCCACCCTCAAGGAATTCTATTTGTACTTCTTCTTCTTCTGCTGCAATTTCGATATGGAAAGATGATGAAACCCTTGGGGCCCATTCTTACTCCAAAATCAAATCTGAAATAGAAAAAAAAGCCTATTAGCTATTCAAAGTCACTGGACACTGTATATATACATATATATATATATATATATATATATATATATATATATATATATATATATATATATATATATATATATATATATATATATATATATATATATATATATATATATATATATATATTTGTTTCATTTTTGTGCCTGGCCATGTGTGATTTGTTTAAAAAGTGAAGTAAGAGTAACAGTTATTCATATGTAAGTGTTATTGTTGTTTACTTCCTATAGTGTTAAAGAGTCAATTTTTTCATTAATTGTCAAAATTACATATTCTCATAGATTAATTTTTAGTGAAACAAGTGATTGTATTATTCTTTAAGTGTCATTTTGTCTTGAGCCTAAGGTCTAGTTGAGAGTTACATTTCCAGTGTATTATTTTTGGTATTACTGTTGAATTATTTTTATAGAATATATATATATATATATTTGTAAAGTGTGTATTATTTTGATCACCAATAATTATTTCAATGCATTGCTCGTATCCCCTAAGAACCTAAGGTAGGGTGGGGGGAGTTCCTCACTTAGCTGATTACTCTCATTTTACATAAACATTTCCATGTCAGTTACGAAGGAAATTGGCTTCTGGATGTCAATCAAATTTACGTTGAAATGCTATTTTGTTTCGTGTGTGTGCGTGTATATATATATATATATATATATATATATATATATATATATATATATATATATATATATATATATATATATATATATATATATATATATATATATATATATATATATATATATATATATACAGAGAGAGAGAGAGAGAGAGAGAGAGAGAGAGAGAGAGAGAGAGAGAGAGAGAGAGAGAGAGACGTGATGGCATCGTGGTCTAACGTACATGAGGACTCGTCATATGTCCTGGGAGATGAAATGCCAATCTGTACAGAAAAGAGATATGAGATCGTGAGTACGAATTCCTTGCTTCGTTATTGACGTGCAAGTTGAGGTCACAGTGACGTAGCTGGGAAGAAATCTTAGTTTCGTTTTACTACACGAATGATGAACTGTGGATTACCGGGTCTTTTAGGGAACTTCTTGAATCCATTGATGATTTATTTGTGTTATTCATATACGTAATTCCTGGAGTACGATTAAAGTCAGCATATAGGAAATTTAAGTAACTTGAAATTCATAGAAGGAAAGTTAATAATATCTTCGAATAACTTCTATCAATTTTAGATCTTGATAGGTTGAAAAATATTGAAGTTTTTTTTTTTTTTTTTTTTTTTTTACATTTCAATGAAAATCCTTAAGGTATTGCTAGCTCGAAAACAATCGGAAATTTTGGTATTTCATTAACTTGAAATATTAGTAATTTGGAAAACTATTAAAGATTTGAAATTTGTAGGTTATGTAATATATTGAGGATTATCAGCATTTGAAGGTGAATGGAATTTGGATTTTTGATTATGAATTTTGATAAGCAATTCCAAGTAATTCATGAATTCAAGATGTTGCTTGATTTGTTATCGTCTGTGTCGGGGATCCTAACCTGCTCAACAACACCCATGAGAGCCCCTTATGTGTGTGTGGATTGTGGTTGTTAGTAGGGGGTAGTTGTGTTCCGTCTACAGTGTACCTTGCAAAGCCTAATGTGGACTATGCTATGGGTTATTTGCAGAGTCCCTTCTATTCCTACTTGCTTTTCTTTTTACCTTTGAATTTGCTTTCGTTCTTGTTAAACTGTGTAATAGCCGGAATGTGGTAATAATAACTTTAATATTAATAGTAATACAATTAATGATTATGATAGCATAGAGAATAATATGAAGAGGTCACTCCAAATAATTTAAGTTTAAATGGCTAAATATTAGTTAGATTATATAATAGTGCCACTTGAAAATATACAATCACTCTCTCTCTCTCTCTCTCTCTCTCTCTCTCTCTCTCTCTCTCTCTCTCTCTCTCTCTCTCTCTCTCTCTCCAACATGCAGCTAATAACCCTTAGGAATCCCTACTGTGAAGCTAGACTTATAAACCCCATATCTAAGTTTATTGACTACTAATGAGGACAGAATAAATTTACCCAGATAAACCTGAAGTTGATAACCAAAATTATTGAACTAAGAAGAAGAGCGAAAGTTCCATGCTCTTCGCAATGGTCCTTTGGGCCAAGATATTAATGAAAATGAGAGAGTCAATCATCTGGGCACAAAGAGAGAACTCAAATCAACCTACAGACAAACAGTGACTTTCAAAGGAATCCCTTTCAATAACACAGTCTACAGTCTCACTGCTCTCGGGTATGGAATGAGAATTAGCAGGCTGCTTCGATAACTAGAAGAGAATAACATACAAAATTAGTAACGTATTAGAGGAAATGGAGAATTATTGCCAATTTCTCATTATTCTCACAAGAAACATGCGCACAAACATACTTGAATGATATATATATATATATATATATATATATATATATATATATATATATATATATATATATATATATATATATATATATATAAATAAGCCATATATATTTTGATATATTAATGTCTGGATTCTCTTAACGACCTCGGGATTAATATATATAAAATATATATGGCTTATTTGAATATGAAAAACACGTAAAAATGTGCAAAATTTATCATATATATATATATATATATATATATATATATATATATATATATATATATATATATATATATATATATATTTATATATATTTATATATATATATATATATATATATATATATATATATATATATATATATATATATATATATATATATATACACATATATATGACTATATATATGTGTATGTGCAAGTATGTATGTGTGCGCGTAAATTATATTTTTTGTGTAGAAAGAAAATGATTCAATTGTGAACATCTCTCTGCAGGCAATGCTCGAAAACGAAAGCGTTTCCTGTTCCTAACATGGCAGAAAAAAGCAAAAGGGAGCCTTAAAGCAAATGAAAAAGATTATAGTATTAACAGAATACGATGCTAGGCGAATCTACATTTCCTCTTCTGTTTTCGGTCCTTTTGAGAAAACTGAGTTTCTGAGTCAGTAAGAGTGAGCAACTTGCAGAGCAGATGGCACTCTCGAAATGTACGAATTGTGAAATATGCTCACTATTTCGCTGATTCTTTAGCAACGCCAGAAACTGCCTTTGGCGCAGAAATACTTCAACTAAGATGTTGTGGTGGGGATTCAAAATGTCTCTCGGGGTGTGGAAAAGGGGTACCTCGAGGAAAAGGATCCCTTGGTATAAAATAAATAGGGACCTTAGATTTAAAGATATCTGTTGTAAAATTTGTGAAATTTTCATATACTCAAGATAAGAAAGATGTAAGAAAGATTCTTTTCCTTAAGAATGGTTTAGCTAATCTAGTGGTTAAATCAGTGGAGCCCCAGAAGTTCTAAATTAAAGCAAATGTTTTCATTTTGAGGAAGTTGACATACCTCTTCATAGTTCATATATGATTGATCTATTTTAACGCTGTTACTTATATTAAACTATTTTATTTCCTTATTAATTATTTCTCATATATAGTTTATTTCTTTATTTCGTTTCCTCACTGGGATATTTTCCCTGTTGGAGCACTTGGACTTTTCTCATTCTACTTTTCCAAATAGGTTTGTTTAATTAGCTATAATAATAACAGTAATAGCAAGAAGACTTTGTGTAATGAATATTCCTTAATGT
This sequence comes from Palaemon carinicauda, assembly GCF_036898095.1. Taxonomy (NCBI): domain Eukaryota; kingdom Metazoa; phylum Arthropoda; class Malacostraca; order Decapoda; family Palaemonidae; genus Palaemon; species Palaemon carinicauda. Next base: position 87,557,564 of record NC_090751.1, read on the forward strand.
GTAAATTGATTTTAAATTACAAAGGAATGCTTTGGTTTGAAAGAAAGGCCTTCGGTTTAATACATGTTTTTTTTTTATAAAAGATATATCTCGATAGGTCATCTCAGTTAATGCTATGTATTATTGTTTTTATCAGTACATCATTCCAGTCTCACACATGCAGAAGTTTGGCAACAATCTCCTATATGGGTCATAAGGATTGGTATCTGTTTATTCCATTACGTCTCACAAAGACACTAGTTGCTCAAATTTGAGTACATATTTATCCCTTAAATTAGAAAAATCTTCATCTCAATGTTAATGAAACCAAGAAACCGCACCATTGTTGTAACCAAAGACATAAGTTAACAAGAAACCGTGTATTTGAAATCCCGGGAGAAATGACTCTAATTCTGGACTCTGAGGAAAATGATGAAATACTATTTTAACGGATGCTTAGGGAGAGCGCAACCAGATGTTTTGGCAGAATAATTCCATCAAAAGAGCAGAACACAAGAGAGGAAAAAAGATAGACTTGGTAGGTTGCTGTTATGGAGGATAAGAGAATATGTAGGTAAAGGAAGGACAGCTCCTCTAATATCCTAAAATAATGAATGGATGGAAAGCATTACCTCTGGCGTTGCAACATTGGGATTAAAAACATTTTATATCTTTATGGGATTAAATTCTATGTTTATCCAGATATTCTTATATGTATAGCAACGATATTTGAGAGCTCAGTATTTAGATGAACTGTTGCCTGTTGTCCAGGTCAGAATAGATACCATAACTACTAAAATAATATATTTTGCGAATACAT
>NC_090751.1:87560862-87563362 GCF_036898095.1 Palaemon carinicauda
TGACAATTAACCTGGTTCAGTACTTAATTGGGTGACCATCAAAGGAAAAGTAAACTTGTTATTTCTTTCCATTTTACGGTTTCATTGACGTTGATATTAAAAGGGAAAATTTCTCAAAAACCTAATAAAGGAATCCCCCCCCCTCTCTCTCTCTCTCTCTCTCTCTCTCTCTCTCTCTCTCTCTCTCTCTCTCTCTCTGTAGCGCCTTGATTATACAAGCTCCTGATTCTTAACGACCATAGTATCTGTGACGCCAGATAACTAGTAATCAATCAATCGTAATATGATTATGCAAAAAATCACTTTGGAATAACTTGCTGTTACAAATTCTGTTTTTGTTTCCCAAATCCTTTTGCTTTATTTTCTTTCGCTCAAGAAAATTGCGATGCACAAACGTGTTATTGAACAAGGTCGTGATTGTTCGGATTGTTGGGCCAATTTTTTTTCTCATAAATAAATGAGGCAATGAATTCCAGGATTTTTTATGACATGGCCATCAAAGATATCTTTTTCAGATATAGTGAAAATTAGTTGGAAAACAATCGAAAATTCTTTGGAAAACTCGTTTGCATATTAAATATTTAATAAAAAACTAAAATTAAATTCTTCAAAATTGTCAAAGATTAGAAATTGCAAATACTCCATGCTCTCTCTCTCTCTCTCTCTCTCTCTCTCTCTCTCTCTCTCTCTCTCTCTCTCTCTCTCTCTCTCTCTCTCTCTCTCTCTCTCAACTTTTTTTTGAAAAGGAGAAATATTTTTCTTTTGTGAGAACAGCCTGTGATATGTGGATGGAAATTATGTCAAACCACTCTGATGATTTTGACGAAATTTTCTTAGGGTATGGACGACCCCAGTAAATTTTTGAGGTAATCCGGATCCGTATTTGGATTTGCATTTTTCACCATTTTAAAGATAATGTCAAAACTACTTGCGAATTTGGACAAAATTTCCACCACAGATTGATTTTAGGCCATTGTACCACATGTACCACTAGATAAAAACAAACTGAATTTCATCATCTGATTAAGTCTAGATGAAACACAGAAGACAAAGGGAATTCCTGTTCTATCAAAAATACCTTTTTATATTACTTGATTAAATTTGATTATTTGCGAATGAAATGTTGTGGCCTCTTGGAAAGCCAGAGAAAACAACAACAAAAACTAAGAAATTGAGGTTAACTTTGGGATGACAACTATAAAGGAAAATAGTTTGAAATTGATGTTGTGCTTGGCAGCATGATTATATTGGCAAATAACAGGCCCGTTCTTAAAATGTACAAGCGCAGTCAGGAATCCCAACCTTAATATTTTACATTTTATTTTCAAGCATTCTTTTTTTCTGTTTTGAAAATGGATGATGTATTTGGAATATTCATTTAATTTTGTTTCTGAAATGCTTTTGGAATAGGCATAAATAATTATTATATATTTTCTGTTTCTAAAATATTGCGTTTGCAATTTGCTCGTTGGAATATTTGTTTTATATGTAGATAAATTCGGGGATACTAGATGGAGATATAACATATGAATTTTGCATTTATGTTCATAAAGTTAATGGAAAAAATATTTTTACGAAAATATATTTGGAGTTTTTTCAACGTACATTTTGAAGCTATAAGAAAATCATATACAATCTATGTGTATATATATATATATATATATATATATATATATATATATATATATATATATATATATATATATATATATATATTCGAAGACGCGAACTAAAAGAGTAATTAAAGTTTTATTCATACTATTAGGACTATTGCTATTTCAGTTGTCAAGAAAATCTTCCTTTTGTGTGGTGAATCATTTGCAACTCTTTTTTAGTGTTCTGTTTTAATGTTACTCTTAAAGCCCAATTATCTTCACCTTGCTGATTCGTTTACAGTTTGCTAAACCTTTACTGAAGCAGATAAAGAGTGGATGAAATTTTTAGAAATGCAAATTTATCCATTTATGTTTAATTATATAATTCATGCAAAGTGAATTTACTTTTATAATTTTGACCAATTCAATATTTCAGTGGTTGCAATTGTTTTTTTTTCGTTTACATTATTTTAAACGAAAGCGGAGGAATTTAATAAAGCAGTTTTGGATAATGCAAAGTAAGATCTTTATTTTTACTCTTATGTACAGTGAAATCGAGGTAATTAATCAATCTAGTTTGCTTGCACTGAACTGATGGAAACTGTAATATAATTTTATAATAAATTTTATTTCCGTCTCAAAATCCTCGAGCGGGTTTTTAAAAGTTCATGGCAGATTAGTGATTTCTTTGCAGCAAATCTCGATAAGTCCGTTTATGGAATTATTAAATGATTTTTAACAAATTCTGGAACGACAAACTCTTTAGCCGTTTTTAAATGTTCAATCTCTAAATGAAATAAGACATTTATAGTTCTTTGACATGCGAAGGATTAACGAGGAGGAATATTTTGTATTATCGAAAGGAAGATTTTTAGAATGTTTAACGAAATTTTCACATTTATCCG
>NC_090751.1:87568362-87608362 GCF_036898095.1 Palaemon carinicauda
ATTTATGTTTGATTATATAATTCATGCGAAATGAATTTACTTTCATAATTTTGACCAGATGAATATTTCAATGGTTGGGCAATTTTTTTTTTTTTTTTTTGTGTGTGTGCATTATATTAAACGAAAGCCGAGGAATTCAATAAAGCATTTTTGGATAATGCAAAGTAAGAGCTTTATTTTTACTCTTATGTACAGTAATATCGAGATAATTAATCAATCTAGTTTGCTCGCATAAAACTGATTGAAACTGTAATATAATTTTATAATGAATTTTATTTTCGTATGAAAATCCTCGAGCGGCTTTTTTAAAGCTGATGGCAGATCAGTGGTTTCTTTGCTGCAAATCTCGATAAGTCTGTTTATGGAATTATTAAGTGTTTTTTAACAAATTTTGGAACGGCTGACTCTTTTGCCGTTTTTTTAAACGTTTAATCTCTGAATGAAATAAAACATTTATAGTTCTTTGACAGGCGAAGGATTAACGAGGAGGAATATTGTGTATTATCGAAAGGAAGATTTTTAGAATCTTTAGCGAAATTCGCACATTTCTCCGAATTTGGTGGGGTGTAGCATAACTGCGGCCGATAGACGCTTCTCCGACATGTCACGGGGTGGGCGTTCTGTCCCACTGCATTTACGTCAGCTTCGGTCGATGTTGAATAGTTGTCCACTTCGTCAGGAGTGGAGGCATTGATGGATTTTCGGGATTTCTCTATCCCTGACTATATGAAATAATCTCTCTCTCTCTCTCTCTCTCTCTCTCTCTCTCTCTCTCTCTCTCTCAATGCTATGTAATGTATGTCACCATTTTACAAGATTATTTTACTTTACCGACCTTCTTCAGTACTTGACCTCACTTATATCCTTAACACTTAATTGAATCCTTCATTATTCACATATTATTTTTCAGTTTCACCCATTCCCTTTGCCTCGGGTCTTTTCCCGTCTTTCTTTGTCTTAGTACCTTACCTGAAGTACGTTATGGTGATAGACTTTCTTATGGGAACTGAAAGAATCCAAAAGGTATTGCCATTTTATGATCTCTTTAAGGATGTCCTGAAGATCCTTGTCACTTGAGTTTTGCGAAGTTAAGAGCTCGGAGCCCTATCTTGCGGATAGTGTAAAGATAGCCATTTGGTTGAGGCGGGAGAAATTCTGTTTGTTGGAGAAAAGACACGAGATCAGAATCCAACTGCAGGAGGTGCAAAAATGGAATATCCACACGGCGTATCTGGTGGTCTTTTTGCGCGCGCGCGAGAGAGAGAGAGAGAGAGAGAGAGAGAGAGAGAGAGAGAGAGAGAGAGAGAGAGAGAGAGAGACCTATTATAGTTATTGTAAATAATTGTATTACTTGGATTAAATTAATCTGATAATTTAATAATATCTCATGCAGTATTTATTATATTTACATGTAGTATTTATTATATTTACATGTAGTATTTATTATATTTACATGTAGATTATTTATTTTCGTTTGCTCCAATAAAGACATGGCATTTTCGAACTTTTTACAATTGGTTATGATTTTCCTTGTATTTTATCTATAAAAGCCAAGCTACATCGTATGTTCGTAAGGAGAGATTGAATATGTATAATTAGTTTCATCTTACTCGAGCTATCTGAGATGTTTAAAGATAGAAATTTCATTTAATATTTCAATAAGAAAATGCCTCATTTTTTATTCTCTTTCTGTTTTGATTTTTAATAATATGGTTTCCAGGTAGCTTTTTCTCTGGAACCTTTCAACCAGGCGTCTGTCAGTCATGTATCAAAATTAGAAATCAAATTTCTTTCAAGTTAGGTACGGTTTGCATCATCTCTTTGCCACCAAATGTTGCCTTCGTCTGTCTGTGTTTGTGTTTCATCTTGAAATCTTTTCTTTCTGATTTTTGTCTTTTAAGATTTCTTGACAGGTGAACATCTCTTATTTTAACACTTGTATTTCTTCGAAATTAAAGGGAATGGTTTCGTACATAATCAGAGTTGCTTTTTGTTAAGGAAAAGGCGTGTTTAGTTTTTCTTTTAAGAAACTAGTATTTTTTTTTTATGAACTATTATTTAAGTAAGTGATGTAGATTTTTATTATATTTTGTACTTGATATTTCTCTAGCGTTCATAACAATATGTAAGATATACTTTTTATCAGTACCTGCATCCGAAAATAAATTACAAGGAAATTATTTTCTAAAAGTGTTTAGGGCCAAATTTAAAAAACAAAACTCCAAGACATTTTACCGAAAGACAGCGATATGTTAAATATTTAGTATCCGAGAACTTTAAATTATTTAAAAACAATATCTACTTGAAATAGCGAATGAAAACGTTTAGAGCTGCTAATTCTATTAGAACTTCCTTTCATCGGATGATGAATAAAAGATTTTGGAGTCGCCCAATAATTCCGCCTTAGTGGAGGTCTATGGGTTAAAGGGCGAAAGCCGAAGATTTGTCACAAGTTCCTCGAAATTCTTTTGTCTCCCATTTGTAAGTCTAAGCCCTACTCGTACCGTCTTCCTAGCATAGGCCTTGGAATTGACAAATACTTGTTTTAGTACAAAGATTTCTAAGAAATAAACCAGAGAGAGCAATGGCCGAAAGAAGTCCCATTCCAAAACCTTTCTAACTACAACCATTGATTCCATTCCCAAATGTTAAAAGCAGAAAGTTAAGCAATCGTTCGGTATGCAAAGCTAGGAGTTTTATATACCTTTTTATAGTCATTAAAAAATAAGAGAATTATTTTGTCTTTGGCGAAAAATTCACTAGAAGTTCGACCTTCAATATTGCATTTGGCCTCTGCTCTTTTATTTCTTCCATTGTGAGAAGGAAAGATGCAAATCGCTAAATAGTTATTGAATTTAATGTTGGTTTCCACATTACTTTTCACTTTATATCCTCAGCCGTTAAAACAGTTTGGAAATCGCCTATTATTTTAAAAAGTTTTCCTTCTATTTATGATAACGTCTTTGCGCAGAAATCCTATTTACAGTTTATATCAGTTATTCTGGCATTATGCTTTTCACTTACCTTCAGTAGTGTTCAGTACACAGAGTAGATTTATGCTGGTATTTAACGATACAACTGAAGAGAAATGTATCAAAGTTAATGCTCTTACTGTAGTTGTGAATTTTATAATGTTGATATTAAGAGAAAATATCCAATATGAAAGGCAAGTTGTTCATAAGAAGAAAATAGATATACTCGATTAACGTCAAGAAAAAAATTAGGTAAATAATGAAAACGACAAAGACTCGCTCACGTTGAACCTGAACTCTTGTCTTGGCAAGGCGCTAACGAGAAAGTGGATGGATCCCAAAAAACTTAATAAAAAGAAAAAGAAAGAAAGAAGAGAAATACGTTGCTTCTGGCACTGGTCGTCCGAAGGGAAATATCACCGATTCAAGTCGTTAGTCTTTCATAGAATTTGGTTTCCATCTTGTAAATTCACCTTTGTAAATGACACAAGCTTCAATTGGTATTGCAATAGAATTCGTATACTTTTTTTTACTGTGTTGGTTCCTTGTTTTGATGGGAAGACCTTATTTATTGTAACGCCAAGTTTTATAGATATATTAAACCGAGTTCTTATTTACCATCAACGAATTGTGATTTGCCGTATGTTGAAATTTATTAAACTCAGGTGGCCGATGCAGTAACGTCTCTGACTGGTGAATGCAAGACTCGGGTTCGAGTCCCTCTCAAACTAGATAGTTTCTTTGGTCGCTGCAAACTCATCATCCTTGTGAGCTAAGGATTGGGGTTTTGGGGAGCCTATAGATCTATCTGCTGAGTTATCAGTAGCCATTGCTTAGCCCTCCTTGTTCCTAGCTTGAGGGGAGACGGGGCTTGGGGGCTGATCATATGTATATATGGTCAGTCTCTAAGGCAATGCCTTGCTTGATAGGGCAATGTCACTGTCCCTTGCCTCTGCCATTCATGAGCGGCCTTTAAAACTATAATATAATTACAACTAGATCATAATCTTGTCTTCGGTCATTGTTTCCATTAAGGGATCAGATACTTTTTTTTTTCCCCCAATTTGCTGTTCAACTCTTCCTAACCTTTACTTTCTAGAATAAAGGTGGGGTGATTGTTGAAGAATTGCCTCCCTGTCCCCAATGTCCAAGTTTCCTAAATGTAACAAAAAATGGTTTGAGAAATCCCTTCATTAAAGCTTGTACTTCTATTCACCCAACACATCCTTGCTAAGAGTATCCATTAGCAGATCCATTCCCACATTTCCTTAGAGAATAACAATTCCTCCTTTTAGATAATTAGGAAGAGAAGATAGGTAGAAAGAACACGACTCTGCCAAACCTGAAAATAGAAAGAGAAAGCGGAGGCTGAGCTGTTTACGCTTCCTTTAGCAATAATATCTTTGCAAACAAATCATTAATGATAAAGCATTGTAGGGCACAGTGCTTTCACGGCATTCAAGGAGGGGCACTGTAAGCATTACTAAATGGTGTATGCACTCACCGTTCAGCTTCATATTTAAATCCAGTTCCCATTTCCTCTTGGTGAAGGGCCTCTCTGGGTCCAGCTCTTGGCCATTTGACCCAAATTTCAATTTTCAATGCAAAACCAATATTGAAAACAGGATTATAATTTGACGAAGATTAGACAGGCCTAAAGCAAAGAATCTTCCCCAATATTCATGTAAGAGATTAATAAATTTTGTTGCTGTAGTTAAGAAGCAGGCTCTCATACAATAGCCCAGTCATTATGGTTTTTGTTGGAGATATCTTAAGGAGGCACTGGCAGACGCGAGTGATAAAGAGACAACCTCATTGGCAGAGGCGAGTTCGAAACACAGCCAATAGAACGGACGAATTCAATTCGAAACTTTCCTTGGGAGACGTAGCTTTGACGTGAGTCAACTTTTTCAAGTCTTCCGAGACCAATTCACTCCACTGTCAACGCATCATCAACTGCAGAGGTCAGTTTGAAAGTAAATGGCTCTTTTGCAAGACTTTGGTGCCTTCCTCAAGGAATTCTATTTGCACTTCTTCCTCTGCTGCAATTTCGATATGGATAGATGGGGAAGCCCTTTGGGCCGTCGAGCCTTGTCTCTTTTTTTTTATTTTTTATTTTTATTTTTTCGTGAATAGTGAAGCTCCTGAAAAGATAATTTCATGTAGGTAATATGTTTTATGCATATCTCACAATAAACATAATTGTCCATACACATATACACCCATATATGAATATATACAACCATAAAATCGAATGAGCTCCCTGAAGTGGGGTCTCCTTAAAGGTACTTAGCTTCAAGTTTTTAGCTTAATCTACGTTGTTCCCCATTGATATTCAAGGGGTTTTGCAACGGAAGCGTTTGGCATTTCTGCTGGTGCTGACATTGCCTAAATCCTTTGATTGATTACTGTATGTATGTGTGTATATATATACTGTATATATGTGTGTATATATATTGTATATGTGTGTATATAAATATATATAAATATATATATATATATATATATATATATATATATATATATATATGTATATATATATATATATATATATATATATATATATATATATATATATATATATATATACGAGAAAGAGGAAATACGGTAAATTGATTAATCTTTCTTAGGAAAAGAGTACGTAATCAAAGGCTTCTCTTTCTGCTATTCAGGACTATGATATTGTCAGCTTTTTCTGAATTGAGAAACATACATGTCATCTCTTTCCTTTTGTAGAGAGAGAGAGAGAGAGAGAGAGAGAGAGAGAGAGAGAGAGAGAGAGAGAGAGAGAGAGACGTGACGGCATCTTGGTCTAACATACATGAGGACTTGCCGTATGTCCTGGGAGATGGAATGTCAATCTGTATAGAAAGGAGATATGAGTTCGTGCCTACGAATTCTTTGCTTCCTTATTGACGTGCAAGTTGAGTGCTCAATGACGTAGCTGGGAAGACATCATAGTTTCGTTTTAATACACCATTGATGAACTCTGGATTACGAGGTCTTTTAGTGGACTTCTTGAGTTCATTGGTGATTTCACGGTCATATTGGATTACGATTGAAGTCAGTATCTGGAAAATTGAAGTAACCTGAAATTTCTAGAAGGAAAATTATAATATTTTCGAGTAACTTCAACCTATTTGAGATCTTGATAGTTTGAAAAATATTGAACCTTAAAATACTTTTTTCAGGTGAATATTTCAATGAAAGGCAATGATTTTGTTTTGAAAATTAATGAAGACCTTGCTAGCTTGAAAACAATATGAAGTTCTGGTATTTTAAGAATGTTTTTAGATGTCATCAGCTTGAAATATTAATAATTTGGAATAAATTCCCTCAGATAAACTTTCCAACTGTGTTTCCTTGGAATTGATAACCAAAGTCACTGAAATAAGTTGAAGAGCGAGGTTCCATGCTCTTCGCAATAGTCCTTTGGGCCAAGATATTAATCAAAATGAGAGAGTCAATCATCAGGGCACAAAGAGAGAACTCAAATCAACCTACAGACAAGCAGTGCCTTTCAAAGGGATCTCTTTTAATAACACAGTCTACAGTTTCCCTGCTCTCGGGCATGAAAGGGGAATTAGCAGGCTGCTTTAATAACTGGAAAGGAATACGAAAAAAAATTAGTTACGTTAGAGAGAAAATTATAAAATTCTTGATAATTTCTCGTTATTCTCAAGAGAAACATACGTTTAAACATGCATGCATACTATATATATATATATATATGTATGTATGTATATATATATATATATATATATATATATATATATATATATATATATATATATAATATGTGTGTGTGAGTAAATTATATTTTTTCTGTGGTGAAAGAAAATGACCAAATAGTGAACATCTCTCTCTGCAGGCAATGCACCAAAACAATAGCGTTCTCGGTTACTAACATTACAGGTGGAGCAAATTGGAGCTTTAAAACAAATAAAAAAGATTATAGTATTAACAAAATATGATGCTAAGCTAAACTTCAACTTTCTCTTCTGTTTTCGATCTTTTGAGAAAACTTAGTTTCCGAGTGAGCAAGTTGCAGAGTAGACGACACTTTCGAAATATACGAATTGTGAAACATGCTTGCAATTTGGCCTTCTAACATGTACCCGATTCTTTGGTAACGCCTGAAACTGCATTTGGCGCAGAAACACATCAACTAAGGGGTTCTGGGGAATTCAGAATGCCTTTTGGTGTATGGAAAAGGGGTACCTCGAGGAAATGGTCTTATATTTAAAGATATTCGATGTAGTAAAATTGATGAAATTTTCATACATTCAAGATAGGCTCGTGTGATGTAAGAAAGATTCTTTCAATTAAGCTTGATTTTGCTAATTTAGTGATTGAATCTATCGCAACACACGTGTATGAGACGCGTTTTTACTGTAATGGTATTTCTGAATTTTTTTTCATATTGTTGTTATCACTCTCCCATTGCTCAGATGACTTTTAAATGCGTGCATGTACTTGTATCAATCTGTTTGAATTTTTGTGACCTTCTTTCACGGAAACTTGTTATTATAAAACCTCGCTGTTTGTTGAAATAGAGTGGGTTACATTCACTCTGCTTATCAGTTAATACCTAACTGGTGTCTTCACACAATTGGTGGTCACTAGTATTCAGCTCCCTTCCGCTTTCCCCTGCTCTGCTGTGTCTTATTGTTTGAAGAGGCCGTCAGACGCTGACTCTACTATCACCGCTTACCCCCACCTCCTTACATCGTACCTGGAAGTTTTCTGTCCAGAACTTCGTCAAACACCCACGGTTCCCGTGAAACATGGTATTTATCACCATATCAAGATGACGGTGCCCCCAATGTTCTTCAGATTCAGACGTCTGGCACCGGATTGTTTGACAGCTGCCCAACAAACGTTTGCTTAAATGGAAGAAATGTGCCTTTGCCAAAAGGTTTCAACCACATAGTCATCACCCTTGCACATTTGCCTGAAGAAAGGTGGCTCTGCTTCCATGTGGGGATTATAGGCATCTGAACATGCAGACAGAACAGGATCATTACCCCCTCCCAAACATCTTTGATGTGATTTCCTACTTGCATAAAGCGAAAGTTATCTCCACGCTTGACTTTCTGAAAGGGTATTATCAGGTGCCCATGAACCCAGAAGACATTCCCAAGACCGCCAACGCCTCCTCATTCTGTACGTTCACCTACTATTACTCCTGTTTTGGCCTTCGCAATACTGGGGCCACTTTTCAACCTGTTGTGGACGGCATCTTAAAGGACCTCCCCTTCTGTGTATGTTACGTGGATGACATACTTGTGTTCCCTTCCTCCAAAGAGCATGCACCTCTCCTCTCCACCGATGCCAGCGACATCTAAATATTGGAGCAGTCCTCGAACATGTTGTCAACAGCTCACCCCTACCATTGGCTTTCTTCAGTAGGAAACTGTCCAAGGCAGAATACGGCTACTGTACATTTGAGCACTAATTTCTGTCGGTGCACTTAGTTGTCCATCACTTTTGCCACTTCTTGGAAGGTACGCTCTTCGTCATTCAGACCACATGCCTCTGGTGCACACCTTCACTCAACAGTCTGACGCTTGGTCCGCCCATCAATGCCGACATCTCTCGGCTGTGGATGAATACAGTTGTACCCTTCAGCATGTCCTTGGGAAAACGGATCCCATTGCTGATGCCCTGTTAAGAAACACATGGGCCACATCCCACGTGGAATTGGGTTACAACACCTGGGCAGAAGTCTAAAGAAAAGATCCAGAGTACGAAGGACTTAAGATATCCTGCATATTCCTCCATTGGGAGGAGTTTTCTCTCAATGATTCCAACGCCACCCTTCTGTGTTACGTCAGTACTGGAGTGGTACACCTAGTCTGTGGATACTTTCTCCCATGCGCCGATAGGTTTTTTATTTCATTCCTGGCCTTTCCCATCCCTTGCACCATTCTACTGCATAGCTGCTGAAGACAAAGTTCATTTGGCATGGTATTACTAAGGATGCTAAGGATTGGGTTTGCATCTGTATTTCATGCCAAACCTCGAATGTTCACGGACACATGGATTCAGGAGTGGGCACTTTTCCTCAACCTCAGCGACGCTTTGCTTACATTCACATTGATGTTGTAGGTCCCTTACCCACATCACAAGGACATTGATACCGGTTTACTGGTATCAACCACTCCTCTTGGCCTGAGGCCTTTCTCATGGAAATTGCAACATCTGCCTCGTGTACATCTGCCTCACTCTCAGGATGGATAGCAAGACTTGGTATCCTTGAGCATATTACTTCCAACAGGGGTACCACTTTCACCTCTCAATTGTGGACGTCATTAGCGAATCTCCGGGGTATCACCCTTCATCAAACAACCACATACAATCCTGTAGTCAACAGTATGGTTGAACGTTTTCACCGTACCCTAAAAGCAGCTTTGATGCCCCACTGCAAGGACTTAAACTAGTTTACCCAGCTTTTATGTGTAGATGAATTTTGGGATACTAGATGGAGATATAACATATGGATTTTGCATTTTTGTTCATAAAGGTAACGGGAAAAAATATTTTTATGGAAATATATTTTAAGTTTTTCAACCTAGATTTTGAAGCCATAAGAAAAATATATACAATCTATATTTATATTTGATGAAGGGAACTAAAAGAGAAATCAGAATTTTATATCCATGCTATTTGGACTATTGTTATTTCAGTTGTCAAGAAAATCTTCCTTTTGTGTGATGAATTATTTTCAAGTCTCTTTTTAGTGTTCTGTTTTATTATTACTCTTAAAGCCCAATTATCATCCTCTTGCTGATTCGTTTACAGTTTGCTAAACTTTTACTGAAGCAGATAAAGAGTGGATGAAATTTTTAGAAATGCAAATTTCTTCATTTATATTTTATAATATAATTCAAGCAAAATGAATTTACTTTTATAATTTTGACCAGTTGAATATTTCAATGGTTGGGCAAAACGAATATTGCATTATATTAAACAAAAGCCGAGGAATTAAATAAATATGTTTTGGATAATGCAAAGTAAGAGCTTTATTTTTACTCTTAAGTAAAGTAATATCTTGGTAATTGATAAATCTAGTTTGCTCGTATGAAACTAATTGAAACTGTAATATAATTTTTTAATGATTTTTTTTTTTTTTTTTTTTTTTTTTTTTTTTTTTTTTTTTTTTTGTATGAAAATTCTCCAGCGGGTTTTTTAAAGCAGATGGCAGATCAGTGATGTCTTTGCAGGCAAATTTCGATAAGTCTGTTTATGGAATTATTAAATGTTTGTTAACAAATTTTGGAACGGTAACTGTTTTGCCGTTTTTTAAACGTTTAATCTCTGAATTAAATAAAACATTTATAGTTCTTTGACAGGCGAAGGATTAACTAGGAGGAATATTATGTATCATCGAAAGGAAAATTTTTAGAATGTTTAACGCAATTCGCACATTTCTTTGAATTGTGAGGCGTAGTAGCATAACTGCGGCCGATAGACGTCGGTAAGTGGCTGGAGAAGTCGTTGGTTGGGGCATAGGCAAGTGATGGTAAATGTAGGTGGTGGATGACTTTGTCGCCACTCCGGCATGTCACGGTGTGGGCCTTCTATCCCACCGCATTCAAGTCAGCTTCAGTCGATGTTGAATAGTTGTCCACTTCGTCAGGAGAGGAGGCGTTGATGGAGGTTTGGAAGGTGGTGAAGTGGCTGTCCATTAGGGCGTCGACTTTGGTCATCAGGTCCTTCATGGGCAAAATATTGACATTGGGGATGGCGCCCTACCCAAAGGGTACGAAATAGATTCACTTCAGGAGGACAGCCGTCTTTGGCATGTTGCAGGCGAGCGATACTGGTCATTTCCATGTTTGCGGGAGAAGCCTTTTGGTCGCCCCAACGGTTGTTGAGAGCTAAAAAAAATTCGTCATGCTGGTGGTGGGTGATCCTGAGTGCTGCTCCATGAGGTATGAATTGAGGGCGTCCTGCTTTATTGGAGTGTCTCCTTGTTCGCACAGCCAATTGGGGATTTACGGGAAAGTGTCCCTGCGAGAACGTAATCTGCCTTGGTGCTTGACTGAGTCACGTCCTTGTTGCAAATTTGGACTTCAGTTCATTGGAACCACGCTAACGCTTCTCTGCTTGCGAAGGGCGGTAGTTTCAATGAGGCGGTGTGCGCCGAAGAGGCAGGTTCGTTAGATGGCATTTTCAAACAGAAAGGCACAGGAGTGAGAGGTCAGACGAGATGAAGCGGTCATTACGCTGGTCACCAAATGTGCAAGCAAGCCATTAAGTGCTAACTGAGAGACGTGACAAATGCAACTAACTTTATTTGGACGGAACCTAAGTGTATATATATATATATATATATATATATATATATATATATATATATATATATATATATATATATATATATATATATATATGTATATATCGTGAGTAGACAGAATGCCTAATAACATAATGCCTAAGGACAGAATGCCTAAGGACAAAATGCCTAATTCCTCAACACAGACAAAATGCCTAACAGACATAATGCCTAATGGACAAAATGCCTAATCGACAAAACATCTAAAAAGGGCTAAAAAAAAGGGAACTAGATAGCTTAGCACTCTGTAGAGTAGCCTACTGACTTCGGCCAAGGCGGCTTAGTTTACTTCATACTGCTATGAAATTCAATGACTCTGTTGGAGTTTGTCTAGCATATATTTCGCATTTAGGAGGACTTATAGATAACACGTTTATAAAATATGAAATATGCAAGGGACTCAATGATAGAGAAAACAAAAACTTGTAACGAAAGTGTTTTATTAAACAATTAGTCTTTAAAAACATAATACAGACTAAAAAATCTTAGTTTTCTTTAAAAACATAAATCAGAATGAATATAAATTTGTCTAATCAGGAATAGGTTCTTTACCTGAATTGAAGAAAATTCAAAAATTATGTGCCATAGCTCTTAGATAGGATAAACCTTCATCCTTATTGTAAGTTGCATGAATTTTTTTATTCCGTTCATTTACTCGAATATATTTCTTATTAACTTTTTCAACATTTGCACCTAAGGCGGCTTGTTCGAGAATAAACCCGGTACTTGCTTGTTCAGTTTTTATATTTTTTTACAAGCTTAGAGAGAGTTGGGTGAGTAATTGAAACTCTCTTGTTAAAAACATGGTACCATCCTTCTAGAGAGTTCATAGTTCTTGGCAAATTTGATTCCATTCTATGGTACACATTCCACATTTGAACATGGAAGGTTGGGCGTCTTTGTCGACATCTCTGAACTATTCCGAGCCATGTTATTCTAAAATATTCAAAGAATTCACTCAGAATTTCGTCAGTTTCGTGGTCGATTGAAGTCAAAAAGTTTGTAAAATGATCAGCCACATCCTCTGGAGGAACAAAAGCTAAGGCTTGTATTTGTTTGATTATGAAAGCATTGTCATTATTTGAGTACCAGCGCTGGAGACCAAGATTTTGTGTTTTGCGCCAAACACATTGACTGAATGAAAGATACAACCATTGATTGAAGTATTTGGAAAACATTTCTTTAAACTTTATATTTCTCCTTGTTCATAATCAAGAGTCACAGACTCTGGGAAAAGGCTCTGGTCTTTGACTATAACATCTTTAGTAATCTCGAAAAATATATTTAAAATTGCTAAATAAGATCATTTTGCCTGTCCATTAGGCATTTTGTATATTAGGTATTTTGTCCATTAGGCATTATGTCTGTTAGGCATTTTGTCCATGTTGAGGAATTAGGCATTTTGTCCTTAGGCATTCTGTCCTTAGGCATTATGTCATCAGGCATTCTGTACTACTACCATATATATATATATATATATATATATATATATATATATATATATATATATATATATATATATATAGATATAGATATATATATATAGATATAGATATATATATATATATATATATATATTTATACAAATATATACATATATATATATATATATATATATATATATATATATATATATACACACATATACATATATATATATATATATATATATATATATATATATATATATATATATATATATATATACACACACATATATATATATATATATATATACACATATATATATAAGTACAAAACACCTGAATTCAACAGGTATAAGTACAGCGGAATAGTCATTGACTTTTATCTTTCTTCGTGGCCAAGTGGTAGTCACTGTCTCTACAAGTTTGCTGGACCAGGGTTCGATTCCCCGGCCGGTCACCAGCTCGTCTTTGTGTGATTTCGCCTGGGGCTCTGATCTAGAGGTCGTTAAGAGAATCCAGACATTAATGTATCAAAAATATATTGCTTATTTGAATATGGAAAAACGTCTAAATGTGCAAAAATTTATCATTTATATATGTATATATATATATATATATATATATATATATATATATATATATATATACACACATACATATATACATATATATACATATACATATATATATACATATATCTATATATATATATACATATATCTATATATATATATACATATATCTATATATATATATACATATATCTATATATATACATATATCTATATATATATATATACATACATCTATATATATACATATATCTATATATATATACATATATATTTATATATATATATATATATATATATATATATATATATATATATATATATTTATACACACACAACCTGTTCTAGTGAAGTAGGATATATATATATATATATATATATATATATATATATATATATATATATATATATATATATACACAACACATGTTCTAGTCAAGTAGGGCACAAAAAACAGATTTTGAGTGAAGCGAAAAATCTATTTTTGG
This sequence comes from Palaemon carinicauda, assembly GCF_036898095.1. Classification (NCBI taxonomy): domain Eukaryota; kingdom Metazoa; phylum Arthropoda; class Malacostraca; order Decapoda; family Palaemonidae; genus Palaemon; species Palaemon carinicauda. The sequence continues at coordinate 87,582,163 of NC_090751.1, forward strand.
TTGAGGTAGCCATGTCGTCCTGATGGAAGTTCCTTCATTAGTAGCTTCCTAGGTATATTTGACTACAGTGATATATCCCAGAGAATTTACCAAAGGTATCCAGAATTTTAACTCCTGGAGCGAATATCCCTTAAAAATTTAAAAAGGGATATCGCGTAATATCAGAGGACGTATTCTTGACACGTCTCATAGCTTTCTACACCCCTAATAGCGTTTTCGCTTCGAGGGGAAAAAGTGGCAAGAATATAGGAGAGTCGTTAAAAAGGCGACGCTCCTACCGTACTGTAAATAGTGCACCAGATCGCCATTGCACGGCACCACCAAGCCATTCTTTGTAGCTTTGTAGGTGTTGCTGATACAGTACCATAGGAAGGGATTCATTATCCTTTTGTCAAAAAGAGGGTGGGTCCATCAGGACGACATGGCTACCTCACCCAAAAATAGATTTTTCGCTTCGCTTAAATTTTTCACTTCGCTTAAAATCCGTCTTTTGGGCTCAGGCCATGTCGTCCTGATGGAAGTTTACCAGAGCATTAATGTATCTGTGGATTTTCGATAGTGCCGTTCATCTAGAGATAAATTTTCCTTGGTCTTCTGGACCTAGAGACACTTGATGTTACCGTTATACAGTGCTTCCTGCCCCCTACAGGGAAGAGTCTGGGTAGACTCTAGGAAAAAACCCGAGGATTGTGAGCTCAAGGAACAATCTAGCAAACAGTTTGTATATTAGTGTCGTCATATACGTAAAGCATAGTTTGTACTTAGATGGCATTAATCTGTGTAGGTTACTGACACCTCCCGAGTCTGGTTGTTAAAGAGACAGACAGGTTTATATACGTGTAGGAAACCTTAATTCAGTAAGATAAACAGTTTAGTATAATCAGTTCTTACCTGTTTGCTTGGAACAGTAGTAACCTTAGTTCCCAATATTTTCTTAAATATTAATAGAATCAAAGATGCTCTGACTTTATTCGTAATTTAGAATATTTGAGGCGAAAGAGACGCAAAGATTCCTTCTATTGTTTATTACAATAAAAATAGAAATCATGGTTGTAATCAATTACATTTTACGCTGAACAACTCTGCATAAAGGCATAAATAGTAATAACAGAAAAATAATAAGTTTCTCCTGAAAAGGAAACACTAGCCACTCTATGGGAAATATGTATATTTCACTATGAATTCTGTTGTTACTAGGAACACTGTGCATATAAGTTACATGGCACTTGTGTTAGTATATTATGCCTAATGTCACCTGTGTAGTTAGAACAGTCTATAGTGTCATCACTAGACACAACACTCAACATGATAAACCTTGAGAATCTATCATGTACACCCTTCACTAAAAGTCCCGAATAGTGCACTGTTCTTCGCAGTAATGAAGCGGCAGGTTTTATTACACTGCCTGCCGCCACCACTTGAAATTTTATTTCCTGTAATTGCTTTGCGTAGTGTTTGAAGAATACTCTGGATGACTTCCATCCAGTATAAGCACGAAGGCTTTTAAACGACATTGTCTGAAAGAAATTCAGAGACGAGGCAACTTTTCTTGGATCATGACCTGCGGGTGTACTGTCTGGATCTGCTCTGCGTATAAAATAGGTGATTTTCGCCCTTATCTGTTTCAAGGATAACGTTGAACCTGAAGTCTCTCCCCTGAAAAGCTGACCTCCCTTAAAGTCTGAAGTTCTACGAAGATAGACCTTTAGGCATTCCACTGGGCAGAGGGATGCTTCTTCCTTCAGAGGGCAGATTCTCCAGGGACCCCTTCTCTTTAGTGGGCAGCTCGTTCTTGGCGAGAAACGTCGGGTCCGGAGTCTGTGAACTGAATGTGGCCATCATCCCTCGAGAGGGCCACTATTTCGCTAACTCTGGCTCCTGAGGCTAATGCAAATAAGAATATCACCTTTTGAGTCAAGTCTTTCAGCGAGCAATCTTCATTGTTCAGAGTTGATGCTAAGTGAAGAACCTTATCCAAAGACCATGAACTGGGCTTTGGAGGGGCTGCGGGCCGAAGTTTAGCGCAGGCTTTAGGAATCTTTCTGAAGATTTCGTCTTGTTGACTTTGACTTGTATTCTTCTAAGAAGTTAATACTGTCCCTAGAAATTCCGAGCCTTTTCTTGACTGCTAAGGCGAGAAAATCATGAGATGAAGGTTCTGGGTTTTCTGTGATGAAGCTGAGACAGTCAATTTCTGCACTTGTTGAGTCAGAACTGGGTCTGGCAACGGGATCAGCTTCAGGTGTAGTTCCGTTACCAGAGGGAACCAAACACTGTTGGGCCACTTGTGGGCCACTATTGCTGCTGTTCCTTGAAAGGATCTCAGTTTGTTGAGGACTTTCAGAAGAAGGTTGGTTGGAGGGAATAGGTAGATCCTGGACCATCTGTTCCAGTCTATGGACATTTCATCCATCGCTTCTGCTAGAGGATCCTCGTACGGGGCTACATACTGGGGTAGCTTCTTGTTGTCGCTCGTTGCGAAGAGGTCTATCTGCAGTCCTGGGACTTTGCGTAAGATGAAAGAGAATGATCTTGCGTCTAGGGACCATTCTAACTCTATCGGGTTGACCCTGGATAGAGCGTCCGCTGTCACATTGCGGAACCCTTGAAGGTGGACTGCTGACAAGTGCCATTTTTTCTTCTCCGCTAGTCGGAGGATGGCCAGTATCACTTGATTTATTTGAGGCGATCTCGAGCCTTGTCGGTTTAGGCATCTCATTACAACTTTGCTGTCTAGAACCAGACGGATGTGGATTGAGCAGCGAAGTTTCAGTTTCTTCAGTGAGAGAAAAACTGCCATGGCTTCCAGAAAGTTGATGTGGAAGGTTTTGAAGAGGGGAGACCAGGCTCCTTGGACTTTCCGATGATGAGAGTGACCTCCCCACCCTTCTTTTGAGGCATCCATGTGAACGGTGACTGACGGTGGAGGCGGTTGCAAGGGTACCTTCTTCTTTAGGTTCTTGGCCTCCGACCATGGCTTGAGTAGTGATCGCAGACGACATGGTATCGGTCTTTTTAGATCTCTTCGTGCGTTTGATGCGTATTTTCTCCAAACTCCTGATGCATCTTTTAATTGTGCTCTCAATACTGGATCTGTCACTGAGGCAAACTGGAGGGACCCCAACACTCTCTCCTGTTGCCTTCTTGATATCCTGGCGGATTGAAGGAGTCTTTTGACAGATCCTGCTATCTCTTTCCTCTTCTTTGATGGAATGGAAAGGCAGTGTGACTGTAAGTCCCAGTGGACGCCCAGCCACTGGAACTTTTGAGCTGGAGATAGTCGAGACTTTCCCAAGTTGATCTTGAATCCTAAGTGTTCCAGGAACTGGATCACTTCCTTGGAGGCTTGCATGCATTTTTGCTCGGATGCTGCCCACACCAGCCAGTCGTCCAGGTAGGCTACCACCTGAATTCCCTTTAGGCGTAGTTGATGAATGACTGCATTCACAAGCTTGGTGAATACCCATGGAGCTATATTAGACCGAAGGGCATGGCTCTGAAAACGTACTTTATTTTCTTTAGTTTGAACCCAAGGTAGGGGGAAACTTGACGGTTGATTGGAACGTGCCAGTACGCATCCGTCATGTCTATGGAGACTGTGTATGCCCGTTTGGGCAAAAGGGTCCTTATGTGTTGAAGCGTCAGCATTCTGAACTTGTAGTTCACTATGAACTTGTTGAGTGGTGATAAGTCCAGAATGACTCTGAGCTTTTCCGAGTCCTTCTTCGGAACACAAAATAGCCTTCCTTGGAATTTGATGGACTTCGCCTTCCTTATAACTCTTTTGTTCAGGAGTTCCTGAACATATTCTTCCAGTATGGGGGTTGAGTGTTGGAAGAATTGAGGGAAGTTTGGTGGAGTTGTGTTCCAACTCCACCCTAGTCCGTTCTTGATTAGGCTGTGGGCCCAGGGATCGAAGGTCCAACGATCCCGAAATAAGAGAAGTCTCCCTCCTACCCGTAGCATCTCACTTTGAGTGCTGGTTGGAGGACTTACCTCCTTGGCCACGTCCACCTTTGTTGTCCCTACCTCTGAAGGGGTGTCTAGAGGATCCTCGAAAGGAACCTCGAGACTTCGGCCTAAAGGTTGTTGACTGTCTTTCGAAGACTGGGGTGAAATAGGCGACTGGGTCGCCATCGTTTGGGGCACCAGTTGGAAGGTGGTGGTTGGTTGTGCCACCGTCTGGGGCACCGTGGCCATGGGAAGCTGTTGCTGCTGTTTTGGCCGAGAGGGCACTCTTGGTCGTTTTGATATATTCTTCGGCTGGGGACCCTCATCAGCGGAAGATTTTCTTTTAGAGGACAAGCCCCACTTGGAGAGGAGATTCCTGTTCTACATTGCGGCTTTGTCCACAACCTCTTTGACCATTTCGCTTGGGAAGAGGTCTTTTCCCCAGATATTGGAGGCTATCAGCTTCCTTGGTGCCTCACCGCAGCCGAGGCGAACACGAACTCTCTACAAGCCCTTCGGGTTTTAATAAAATTGTACAGATCTTTGGTGACTGTCGCCAAATAAGATTTGGCGAAGACCATGTACATATCTGGGGTGTCCGGAATGCTTGCTATTGTCTCTAGCCCAGTCTGCAGAGACATAGAGGCAGCAAGACGTTCTTTCGTCTCCTGTTCCCTGCGCAGGAGAAAGTCTGTCAACTTCGGGAGGTCTTCGCCGAACTGTCGTCCGGCAATATCTGCCTCCAGCTTCCTGACTGTGAAGGTGTTGTGGACATCCTTCCAGTCTGCATCGTCTGATGGAAAGGCGAGGGAAAAGGGTCTACACTCCTCAAGTGTAGGGCAAGGTTTCCCTGCCTCGACTGCCCTTAAGGGCTACCTTCAAGGTGGTTGTATATAAGGCCTGGGCCTTAGAGAGTTCGAGAACAATGGTCTCCTTCGGCTCTGTCTCCTCTTTGGATGCAGGTTCCGTCCTCAGACGGACATAGCAATCCGGATAGGCCCCTTTGCTGGGCCAAAACTCAATTTCCTCTACTGGGACAGTCCCCAGTTTCTCCGAGAGGAAGATCTTCCCTACTGACATTGGCATATGCTCTGCATACCTCCAAGGATTGACGTCAGAGAAAGCGGGGAGATCATTGACATTTAGCTACTTCTAGGCTAAACGCGTTGCTACCTGCTGATGCATTTCCGTCCAAAGAGAAGCTTCTTTCTCGGACGATTTCTTCTGTATGTCCTGCACCATGGCCAACAGCGAGTGCAACGTACTCGTGATGGAATCTAACTGGGGGGCAGTGGAAGAAGTCGAAGGCACCGGCATAGTCACCGCGGCTGATGACACCAAAATCGTTTCGGTTTTTCGACTTCAGCTTCAGGAGGTACGTCATCCTCCTGATCCAATTCCTCCAATAGGAGATTGTTCTCAGTCTCCTCTGAGACAACCGACATGTTGTCCTCCAATTGGATGCCTTTCAAGGCATCCAAAACAACAGATTCTATCGGAATCTGAACGAGGGGAATCTCAGGTTGAGCGTGGGGAATGATTGCAACTGCAGATGCTCTAGGGAAAAGACAGTCCCTCATCCTTTCATTAGGAAGGTATGGGCCAGAGGTGTTCTTCTGAAAACCCCTGACCCATTTTTGCAGCGTCTTCCTTGCTACATCCCTTGACTCTGTAGACTTTTGATCATCAAAAGCCTCTTTTACCAGTTTAACACAAACGGTACATACCTGTGGGTCCCAGTACTTGAGAGCCCCTTTGGTGACTACGCAGCGAGCATGGGCTCTGCACACGTCATGGCCGCAGAAGTTCTTACTGCGGACCCTACAAAAGTTGTTCCCACACTCGGGATGCTCTTCCTGTAAAGAAAGAAAAGCATATAAGTATTCGGTGAAATTCTCAGGTTTGAACATACATATTTTTAATATTATATAGCTTGGATAGAGTAAGCTAGAAAATAGGAAAGACACCTACTTGTGTTTCCTGTCCAGCCCATTGCTATGACCTCCGATATTGAACACTAAATTCTTAACGAATTTAGGGGAAGATGATATCCTTTGATATAAAGTGTCTTCTTAACACAATCTTCTAGATTTTATATTGGGGATTTTAATAATGGTTGATAACCATTAAATGGTAGAGAGAATCACTCTCTTATATGTGATGGTCTCACAATAGGCTGGCCATGAAGCACCTTGTAAGTTGGAAAAAACTTTTGGGCTACAGCACTGACTGTCGGCGGCATGCCGCCAGTCCTGCCGGGCCTGCTGGCATATGCCGGCCTGTTCTAGGCTATAGAAGGCAGTTACTGTCTTCAGATTAATGGGCAGCAGTTCGCCGGCAGCCGAAGGATTCCACTATTAAGTAGGACCCGGCGGCAGCCAGCGGCAAAAGTCTAGACTTTCGGTGGCCGGCGGCCGGTCATAGTATGTTTACTGTCGTCGGGTCGTCGATCAGCGACACTCACGGCAAGTGGCGGCAGAGCAACTGCCGGCCGACAGACAACCAACATGGCCGCCAGCAGCTACTAGCTGTCAGCGGCCGGCCCAGTACAAGGAAAGGCAGAGAAAAAGAGAGAGGATGGAGGAAGGCAAAGGCTCAATCTTGCCGGCCTACATCCAGAATGAGGGTTCAAGTGGAAGGGGGAATTATATTCGGGCTTCCACCCAACCATATCCCATCCATATGGGATATGGAAAGCAGTCTAAGGGAGGACTGAAGAACACTCTAATGAATATGAGGGTGCCTGCCAGCAGCTGGCTCAGCCAGTAGCAGACAGGGAACCTCAGGCCAATTCTTCAGATTACCCATAAGGTCAAAGTAGAATGACAGCCAGGGAGAGTGATGGCTCAGCCAACACAAGAGAGACAGTGAGGAAGGGGTAAGGGTCCTATAATTGAGGTAATACCCGAAGGTATTACCTAACCTGATGGATTCTGATCTCATATAAGATAACCTCAAGTAGGGGAAATCATTTCCCCAGGTTGGGTTAATCAAGTGAAAAGGTGGCACACAGCACGCAGTCTCGCAAGAGAACAGAATCTCATACCAGAGATCTTAGGCAGTGAAGAAATCATTTCTTCGGTCTAAGATCTACCAGCGCAGGACTGTCTGCTAGACCATGGAAGGAGGAATTGTCATACAAAACCTCCAAGTAAGGTCTAGGGAGGTCTAGCCTCCTGAAAAGACAACCTAACCTGACTTGGGAAATAATTTCACCAAGACAGTAAGATGCTTAACACAAACATTCTACTCTGATGTCCCGTTCTAAGCTCAAAAACCGACTCAGTGGTTAAGAGAAATAAACGGAACACCCCAGTAAAGATTTGCCAGAACTCAGTTCAAGGCAAAGCTAACTGAGGATAGCCTAGGCTAATCAGAAGGTAGGGGAATTGCTCTTAAATCTCACCAGGAGATTAGTATCGACTTAAAAGGTATAGGAGGTGTCAGTCTCCCGTTAAAAGACAATACAAGAGCAATTGGGGACATGAATGAAAGTATATTAAAGCCCCTAGGCTAGTAGCCTAGGAGCAGTGAGAATCGTTCACCGAAACTCTCTCGTATATTATCTTGGAAGAGGAAAATTTTATGCAGTAATGTCTTAATTGTATAAAATATTGCCTGAGAAACTTTTGAGTTTGAGTGGGATTCGTCCGTACTACTCATTCGATTCTCAAATCTTCAGACTCTGCCATTCATTGATGTTCCTTTTCACTCAGCTGATTAACCGATATTAGAGAGAATCTTTCGGCTTTCGTGCGGTACACATGCACGAGATGAAGAAACATGCAATACCCCTCCCCCAAATTCTCTCCTTTTCTCTGCCTATGGAGTTTCTCTCTCTCTCTCTCTCTCTCTCTCTCTCTCTCTCTCTCTCTCTCTCTCTCTCTCTCTCGGTCTCTCAGACTTTGGTCGTGCAGTATCTCTCTTGTCTCTGAAGACATCTGTAGCCCCATTTCTCTCTCTCTCTCTCTCTCTCTCTCTCTCTCTCTCTCTCTCTCTCTCTCACACACACCGAGAAATGTTCAACCATTGACTTTTAGTCTGGGTTACTCTACAATTCCACTAAAGTTCCACACTCTGTCCGTTTCTTCGAATGAAGAAAAAGAAAATAACCGAAAAGTAAACGAAAAGTAACAAAGACCTTAAGTGGTCTGGAAGAGCAAATGGGTAGATCATTTCTTTTACCTTTTATTCGGTATCTACCCATCCCCGACTTTTGAATTAACCTCTCTCTCTCTCTCTCTCTCTCTCTCTCTCTCTCTCTCTCTCTCTCTCTCTCTCTCTCTCTCTCTCTCTCTCTCTCTCTCTCCATAGAGTCTCAGCCGCCTTATTGATGCTATCTAATGTACAGTTGCCTCAAACTATTCCTTTACCCCTTACGCTTATGTTTTATGAAAATAGTATGGTAACACCGCAATGAAAGCCTATTTGTCTTGTAACGACGGACGTGAATGGTCGAGCTATTGGTATGCCAGTGCTCCTATTTTTATAAACACTACTGTAGACAATATATTAAGGATATACGAATAATAGTTCACATTACAAGTGAAATAAGTTGCTGTTAAATACTTAGAAAAATAGTATAGTAACAGAGTAGTAATAATAGCAATGGTAAAAATCATATTCATTCCTGATTAATCAGACATCGTCAACCTTCGTTACATTCAGTTGAGGCAGGCGTTTGCTGAAATCCCACTTTAGTTCATAGTAGATATATGGGTTCTTTTTCAGAACATAATTATTTGAATGGAAATACGCTTTCGATTTATATAATCCATCAATTTATAAAGAAATGAGATCATAAACCGCAAATTTCAAGACCTATAAATATAATTTCATAAAGGCAATTATGATAGCCATTGACAGGTCATGATACGGAAGGCTTGGGGAAAAATTAATAGACAACCCGATGTATAAAGGAACAAATATATCCAGTGTATCATTCATATATATATATATATATTTTTAATTTGAGCCACGTCTCACCAGAGTAGCCTAGATGGAAATTTCTCTGGGCGGTAATTAAACTCGAGTCATCTGAGTAACAACACACCTTAACCACCCTGATGGTCTTTATATCATTGGTAGATATGGTTGCACACCGATAAAATCAGTACTCATATAGATGAGAGAGAGAGACTGAACTATGGTTGGGTTTATTTTGTCAATTTCGTTGGTATTATCAAACAATACTATATAGACCTTTTATAATACCTTGATAATGACAACAGGGACTCGATTAGATAAATGTTGTATAGCCATGTCATTATATAGTAAGATAACTCCGATATCCTTGTGTCTTCAATACTTATTACAATACGGTGGGGGTCTGAAACAAGTTATTGACGTCAAACTAGCTGTTTCACAGATCTCGTTCAATATGTTATATTTCCCTCCACATATGACCTAACAAAACATCAAGAAGGAATCATCAGTCGCATGTTAATTTTTATGAAAATAAATTCCATGATGATCATTCTCAGAGTAGTAAGGTATAAATTCATGACGGGCAGTTCGAGAATTTATCGGTTGTCAAAAGCCCACTTGACAACGGAATTACTTTAGGGAATGTAAGTGCTTCGTAAGATATCACTTTTAATACTAAATATTCTAGATAAGATAATTAGCAATTAAAACTTGCAACTAGATGCACCATAGAGGGGTAGATACATAGAGATAAAGAGATGGATTGAATTGCTTTCAGTTATCGTCAGGTTTAGAATTTTTTATTTTTTTTTTATTTTACATTTAACTTAAATGACTAAATTGCACCCTCAGTTGAGCTGGCCTTGGTCTTAATCGTTGGTAAAAAATAAAATACCCAAGTCTTTTATTATATAATTATGAATTTTCTTTATTAAAATCAGCTGGATTCATCGATGAATTTATAGCAAATATCTGAAAACTATGTATTACAAATTTGTGATATTCAATGTTTAATCGCAATCATAACTTCGTATTAACCTTTTGTTTTAGTACTCAAGCGATACTGGTTGATTGAAGCTTATTATTTTTTTTTTTCAGTTTCCATTCTCATAACATTCCTTACATTTGTGGGCAAGGTTTAGTGAAATCACTATGGAAATAAATTATTTAATTCTAGTTATACAATGTTGAATTGTAAAAAAGAAAATAAGTAAAACAAGATCGTATTTGAAACATTAATATTTTGTCCATCCACATTATGTGCAATAACATCTTGCAATCTGTTTTGCATTGACGAGACGTGGTTATACACAACTTGTCGGTTGCGGCGGAACAGTTCCCAATCGTTGAGAACATGCTGGAAAACACGCTGGTGTTTACGCTCCTGACCCTGCTCCCAGCTGTTGACGATGTTCCCCAAGACATTTTCGATCGGGTTCAAGTCGCATGCTTTGCTCGGCCAGGGAAGGAGAACAATGTCGCGCTGTTCAGCAAACCATGCTCGGACAATCCTCGCAGTATGGATGGAACAGTTATCCTAAAAGAAATAATATAACTGATTAATCATACTGTTAGAACAAGGTGGAAGGAGAACAATTTATATTTTCAATATAAATGACGGCAAAATAATGCCGTTTAGTCCAGCAAAAGGAGTCACAATAATGATTAATAAAAGGGCTTGAGTAGCCAAGGAGGAGACGTGGGTGTTGTGTGTTGATAAGAATATTTGGTCTACTTTTCATGAAGAGGCAAAAAATACCTTGTAACAATTTCAGTGGCTTTATTTGGCCGCTTTAGATTCATCAGGGAATGTAGATCAATGATGTTGATGTAAGATCCTTTTACAGTTATAAAACTAATAAATCCAAGACAAAAGTCTTATTGAGTAATTTGAAACTACTTTATGACCAATATCAGCAATGAGTTGATACCATATTTGTCAAGAAAGGGCATTCATATAACTAAAAAAAAAAAAAAAAAAAAAACAATGCACATACCTGCATGAAAATTATCTGCTCAGGATAAGGAAGAGCATAAGCGCGAACGGAAGGAACCATCACCTCTTCCAAAATACTGCTCAGCGTTGAACCTTCCACTGATCTCGGCCAATTCACCAACGCCATGCAGGTGTATCCACCCCCAAACGTTACAGGTGATATGGCCGCTTCTGGCTACTTGATAGATATTCTGGTTGTCGTATCTCGTGTTATCACGCCTCCAGCAATGCAGACGACCATGCGTGTTAGAAGCGAAGGTCTTTTCGTCACTGAAAATTACTCTGCCCCAGAAGTCTAACCCCTCTTCCAAATAACGTTGAGCAAATTCCAGCCGTGCCGTTTTATGACGATCCTCCAGCTTTTGTTTCACTGCCGGAGTCCTATGGTGGATACCGTCTGCGTGGAGCCTATTTCTTATAGTTCCAGACGAAACACGCAAGTTCAGTGTGTCCCTTATGGCAACTGCATTTATAAATGGGCTTTGCGTGGCTACTTCCGAAATCGCCCTATCTTCTTCTGGGGTCGTTTTTCTTGGCCCACCAGCTCTTGGCCTGTCGTTGAGGTTTCCAGACTCTTCCCATCTTCGACACCAAAGTCGAACTGTTGGCAATGAAATTCCTAATTCTCTTGCAATACGTTTGTAAGACATGCCAGAGTCTCTCATGCCTACAATTCTGCTCCTATTGCTGATTCTTTGTTGATTGCGATCCATTGTCTACTCTAGTCACTAAACCGCTATACTCAAGAGAATGACATAATGGACTAACAGAGGTCACGACATCACTTACTGGCCCCGCCTCTCTCTCTCTTTCTGAGTTATACAGCTTTAATCGAGTCCCTGTGTCATTCTCAAGGTATTAAAAAAGGTTTATATAGTAGTGTTCGATAATACCAACGAAATTGACATAAAATAAACCCAACCATAGTTCAGTCTCTCTCTCTTATCTATATGAGTACGATTTTATCGGTGTGCAACCATATCTACCAATGATATAAAGACCATCAGGGTGGTTAAGGTGTGTTGTTACTCAGATGACTCGAGTTTAATTACCGCCCAGAGAAATTTCCATCTAGGCTACTCTGGTGAGACGTGGCTCAAATTAAATATATATATATATATATATATATGAATGATACACTGGATATATTTGTTCCTTTATACATCGGGTTGTCTATTAATTTTTCCCCAAGCCTTCCGTATCATGACCTGTCAATGGCTATCATAATTGCCTTTATGAAATTATATTTATAGGTCTTGAAATTTGCGGTTTATGATCTCATTTCTTTATAAATTGATGGATTATATAAATCGAAAGCGTATTTCCATTCAAATAATTATGTTCTGAAAAAGAACTCATATATCTACTATGAACTAAAGTTGGATTTCAGCAAACGCCTGCCTCAACTGAATGTAACGAAGGTTGACGATGTCTGATTAATCAGGAATGAATATGATTTTTACCATTGCTATTATTACTACTCTGTTACTATACTATTTTTCTAAGTTTTTAACAGCAACTTATTTCACTTGTAATGTGAACTATTATTCGTATATCATTAATATATTGTCTACAGTAGTGTTTATAAGAATAGGAGCACTGGCATACCAATAGCTCGACCATTCACGTCCGTCGTTACAAGACAAATAGGCTTTCATTGCGGTGTTACCATACTATTTTCATAAAACATAAGCGTAAGGGGTAAAGGAATACTTTGAGGCAACTGTACCATTTTACCATTTTACCAGATTATTTTACTCTACCGACCTGCTTCAGTACTTCACCAGACTTTTACCCTTAACATTTAATGGAATCCAACATTATTCATATATTATTTTTCAGTTTTACTCCTTTACTTTGCCTCGGTATTTTTCCACCTTTCTTTGCCTCTGTACCTTACCTCAAGTACGCTATGTCGATAGATTTTCTGATCCTACATTTGTAAACCTTCTTATGGGAACTGAAAAAATCCAAAAGGTTTTGCCATTTTATGATCTCTTTAAGGATGTCTTCAAGATCCTTTTCAGTTGAATTGTGCGAAGGGAAGAGCTCGGAGCCATATCCGGCCGCTATTATAAAAATGGCCATTTGGTTGAGGCTGGAGAATTTCTGTTGTTGGTGGGAGAAAAGACACGAGATTACAATCCAAGAGCGGGAAGTGCAAAAATAGAATACACACACGGCTTATCTGATGGTCATATTGAGAGAGAGAGAGAGAGAGAGAGAGAGAGAGAGAGAGAGAGAGAGAGAGAGAGAGAGCTATTCTAATTATTGTAAATAATTGTATTACTTGGATCGAGTTAACCTAATAATTAAATGATATCTTATGTAGTATTTATTCTATGTACTTGTAGAATATATACTTTTCGTTTGTCCAATAAAGACATGTCTCTTTCGAACTTTTTACAATTGGTTATGATTTTCCTTTTAGTATTTTATCTAAAGAAGCTATCTACATTGTATAATCGTAAGGAGGGATTGAATATATATATATATATATATATATATATATATATATATATATATATATATATATATATATATACATATACTGTATATGTGTATATATATATATATATATATATATATATATATATATATATATATATATATATATATATATATATATATATACATACATACTTCCATCTTACTCGAGCTATCTGAGATGTTTAAAGATATGAATTTCATTTAATATTTCAATAAGAAAATACCCAATTTTTTATTCTCTTTTTATTTCCTGTTATGATTTCTAATAATATCGTTTCCAGGTATCTTTTTCTTCTTTATTTTCCGTCTGAAAAATGATGGCCAAACGTCTCTGGAAACCTTTCAACCAGGCGTCTGTCAATCGTGTATCAAAATTAGAAATAAGATTTCTTTCAAGACAGGTACGGTTTCCATCATCTCTTTGCCATCAATTGTTGCCTTCGTCTGTCTGTCTGTGTTTGTGTTTCATCTTGAAGTCTTTTATGTCTTTAATGTTGATGCAAACATCTTTTCGCAATTAAAGGGAATTGTTTTGCACTTAATCAGGTTGACGAAAATACGTGTTGAGTTCTTTTTCAATAAATTTGTTTTTTCATTAACGATTATTTAATCTAATAATTTAGATTATAATGATATTCGGGATGTTACTGTACATTTCATAACATTTCTTTTTTTATCAGTACCTGTCTCCGAAAATAAATTATAAAGAAAGTATATATTTAGTGTCTGAGGCAAATCTTGGAAACAAAATTCTAAGACATTTTTTTGCGAAAGACACCCATACGTTAAATAATTAGTATCTGAGAATTGAAAATTATTTAGAAGCAAAATCTGCTTAAAGACACTTAGAAAACATATTGCTTCCATAAGTTTTAGAAAAGACGTTCCATGACGTAACATATATTGCTTCATTAAGGAGTAAGATCCCAAGCATTATAAGGAGTGACATTTCATCATCGGGGCTAAACAGTGATCCCTTGTATATTATTTCTCTTTTACTAAGTCACAGATCCTAATTATTTAGGGACATAATAAATGCTCCGTTTTTGAGTTCATGCTGTATTAAAAGAAGCAATGTCATCTGCAACAAATATGTAAGTTTAGTGCACTGGTACTTATGAAAAACCATGGAATGAGGTTTCTGGCCCCACGTCCATAGTAAACAATAGTTCAAAGAATCTGTTATTATTGAGAAAGTCCCGAACTTCAGTTAAAGGGTAAATTGCCTTCAGTGAAATAAGATTCGGTTTAGTCGTGTGGGAATAGATCTGTTAAGGATAGTCAACTGGCTGACACACAACATTAAAATTTTGGTGACATCAAAAAAAAAGAAAAAAAAATTATGGAATAATTAATATATATTAAACTATTCTTATTTCTCTCAAACGTTTGACTTTATACAATGCAAAGGAAATAGATTACACGATAAAAAAAAATTGCATTTGATAAGGTGCAAAGATTGGCTTATTTTTGGAAGACAAAACTGATCTGATTTATTCCAATGCAACAAATGCACAACTAAGACTGGTCAGGAAACTGAAATAGAATTTAGATATGTAGTTTCTTTATATGACAATTGACTCGGTTCAGTACTTGTTTGGGTGACCTCCAAAGGAAAAGTAAACTTGTTATTTCTTTCCATTTTACAGTTTCAGTGACGCTGATATTAAAAGGGAAAATTTCTCAAAAACTTAATAAAGGCATCCTCCCTCTCTCTCTCTCTCTCTCTCTCTCTCTCTCTCTCTCTGTAGCGCCATGATCACACAAGTTCCCCTGATTCTTCATGACCCTGGTATCTGCAACGCTAGATTACTAATAACAAATCAATCGTGAGGATGTTATGCAAAAATCACTTTGGAATAACTTGCTGTTGCAGATTTCTTTTTTGTCTCCCACATTTTTTACTTTATTGTCTTTCGCTGAAGAAAATTGCTCTGCAAAAACTTTTTTAATGAACAAAGTCGTAATTGTTTTGATTGTTGGGCCAATTTTCTTTTCTTTTTATTGTTAAATGAGGCAATGAATTCCAGGATTTTTTTTTATGACATGGCCATCAAAGAATTCTTTTTCAGATATAGTGGAAAACAATCAAAAATTCTTCGGGAAACTCGTTTGCCTCTTCATTGTGTAATAAAAACTAAAATAAATTTCTCCAAAACTGCAAATACTCCATGCTCTCTCTCTCTCTCTCTCTCTCTCTCTCTCTCTCTCTCTCTCTCTCTCTCTCTCTCTCTCTCTCTCTCTCTCTCTCTCTCTCTCTCTCTCCTCTCTCTCTCTCTCTCAGCTTTTTTGTTGAAAAGGAGAAATATTTTTCTTTTGTGAGAACATCCAGTGATATGTGGGTGGAAATTATGTGGGTATTATTATAAGCAGCCGTAAATCGCCTCTCTACTCTTGAAGGTGATTTTACCGCCAAGTAGAAAGTAAAGTTTAAAACTGAAATGTGGGTTCCCCTAAATCTTCCATGAGAGATTTTACGCTTAAAGCGGTTCGAAGCTTAGATATATTGGAAGGCTTGAGAATTCATTATTACTCGAAATGGAGTCGCAGCAGCAATGGTCATCGACACCGATTTGAAAGTTTCAGTAAAACACTGTAGTTGGTTTGGTGAATTAATCCCCCGATAATTTAGACAACTGATTTATTTGAGTCAACAAGAGAACACTTCAATGGTCGTCTGTTAGGCGAGATTAGCTTTTAATGAATCTCTTTCTTTGTGCAATTTTCATCTGTTATTTAACTTCGTCTTCATTTCTTTCTTGGGTGTTGAGGAAGATGCGAAATTGTTCATAGCAAAAATCAAACCTCCTTTTCTGTAACTACATTATTTTTCCTGTTTATTTTTCATCTCAAATTCTGATGTTTGTAAACTTACTGGTATCCAAACTCAAAGAGTTATTAACTATGAATTAATAGAATTTTTTTTGACTAATTAATCACAATTTCAATGATAGTGTTTTGATATTTTTTATGGTTCATAAGAATCAAAGTACCTGGTGGGAATTGTAATTTCTAATTTTATTTTCAGTTTCAGTATTTAAATTCTAAAAGAATTTATTTCTATGAAGTCAAATAGTTCATGGATTCAAAAATACATATATTTTTAGAGCAATCATCAATAATTGCAGTTATAATATGGATATTTGATAATATCCTTCGTGAAATATCCAAATCTCAATATTCATTTTTTATACATTATTTCCTTTGCCACAATTCTTTACACTTGAAAAATGAATTATTACCATTTTTTTATTCATTATACGAAAGCTATTATGCATTAGTTATGTTGTTACGAGTAATAGCTTTCAGATTTGGTATAACCGAAAGGTCTGAACGAATATGCGACGAATAATCCTATCATCATTACCACAATTTTCCGCATGACTAAGTAATTAGGATTTATTCCTTATTACTGCAGGGTAATATTAAAAGAGTGATTACTTTCTGGAAAGTAATTTGCCAGTAAACACACCGTCGGAATTCTACTTTGTATTCCAGTATTTTAGCAGATGGAATAATTTACAACATTTACTCCATTTTATTTTATTCTATTTTTTCACGGACGAACAGGAAATTCCAACATTCGTATTTCGAAATTCTTCTTCGCTAATTAAATTTACCGGAGCGAGTTCTGCTTGTTGAAGACATGGAAAAAATATGTTATAGGCGGAATTGGCTGAAAATAGTTTCATGATTTTAATATTACAAAATTATCTTATTTGGAAGATGTGTTATTCTATTTCTTTCTCTTGGATGCTTGTAATTTAAATCTTTTCAAAAGGTGAACCTACATACATACATACATACTGTACATACAAAGATAGACAGTGGATAAGTAATTGTGTATATATATATATATATATATATAAACATATATATGTATATATATATATTTATATATATATATATATATATGGATGTATATATATATGTATGTATGTTATATATATATATATATATATATACATACATATATATATTTATTCATATATATATATATATATATATATATATATATATCAATCGTTTACGGTAAAAACATCTCGTATTAGGAATGAACAAACAAACTTAAAGTAATCAATTCATCCGGAGCGTTTGTAGGGTGACGGCCAGATCCCGTAGAAAACGGGAATATTCTGAACTGTGGCCGTCGTTCTAAAAACGATTTTGGCGGGAGAAGCTAACTTAAAAAACCCACCTAACCTATGCTAAAAGACGTATCCTTACCCGTGGGTCTTTGCGCCCCCCCGGACCCCCCCCCCCCCCCCGGACCTCCCCCCCCCCGGACCCCCCCCCGGACCCCCCTCCCCCCCTAACACAACAGTTTCCTTACCTACGAGTACGACGGGAGAAGCTAACTTAAAAAACCTACCTAACCTATGCTAAAAGCCGTGTCCTTACCCAGGGGGGCTGCACCCCCTCGGACCCCCCCTTACACAACATATTTAAGATCCGTAGACCATTTCCAAACGTTTTTATTCTATACAAGATAACAGTCGCAGCGATAATAAGCAAATTAGGACGCTTGGCCATAGCGCTACAAGATACCCATTCATCCTAAGAATATATTTTTTTTATTAACTGATATGTATTTTTGTGTGTCTGTGGACAGGATTACGTCAAAACTACTTGATGGATTTTGATGAATTTTTTAATCAAAGATAGATCTTCGGGCATGGAGGACCCCATTAAATTTTGAAGCTGTGCCGGATCCGGATTCTAGATCCCGATTTGATTTTTTCGTTTGTCATTGGACAGGATTACATCAATCTCACTTGCGGATTCTAGTTTATTTATCTTTTAATTCGTCTTTGCATCTGTGGACTGGATTACGTCAAACTACGCAGCGGATTTTGACGGAATTTTCACCACAGATTTTAGGTCTTGGATGACCCCATTAAATTTTGGAGATGATCCGGATCCAGCTTGGGATATGCATTTATCGCCATTTTTAAGGAAAGGTCAAAAGTACTCTATGGATATTGGCAAAGTTTACACCACATGTATATCATAGGTCATGGATGTCCACATTAAATTTTGGAAATGATCTAGATCCGGGTTATAGAACTATTTTCCATTTTTAGCGATTTTAACCCTTTTACCCCCAATGGACGTACTGGTACGTATCACAAAACTCATCCGTTTACCCCCATTTACGTACCGGTACGTTCTCGCAAAAAACTGCTATTCCCTTTTTTTTTTTTGCATATTTTTGATAACTTTATGAGAAACTTCAGGCATTTTCCAAAATAATGAGACCAACTCGACCTCTCTATGACGAAAATTAAGGCTGTTAGCGCAATTTAAAAGATAACGTCAAAACTATTGACAGATTTTTATAAAATTTTCACATGTAGATCTTAGTTCATGGTCGACCCCATTAAATCTTGGAGATGATCCAGATCTGGATTCTAGATCCGGATTTGTATTTTTTGCCATTTTAAAGATGATGTCAAAACAAATTGATGGATTTGGACAAAATTTCCACCACAAATCAAAGGCTATTGAACGACTCCCTTAACCTTTGGTGCAGGTCAGAGATTTCTGATTGCTGTTGTTGTTATATTCAACTTATTCACGGCAAGGATCTGAAGAGAGTAAAACTTTGAATAAGAATTATATTGACTCGATAAAAACTCACAAAATTTTATCATCTGATTGAGTCTAGATGAAACACAGAAGATGAAGGGAATTCCTGCTCTATCAAAAATACCTTTTTATATTAATTGATTAAATTTGATTTCTTGCGAATGGAATGTTGTGGCTTCTTGGAAAGCAAGAGAAAACAACAAAAAAAATTAAGGAATTTAGGTTAACTTTGGGATGACAGCTATAAAGAAAAATAGTTTGAAATTGATAATATGCTTGGCAGAGTGATTATTTAGGCAAATAACAGGGCCGTTCTTAACATGTACAAGCGCAGTCAGGAATCCCAACCTTAATATTTTACATTTTATTTTCAAGCATTCTATTTTTTCTGTTTCGAAAATGGGTGATGTATTTGGAATGTTCATTTAATTTTGTTTCTGAAATGGTTTTGGAATAGGCATAAATAATTATTATATATTTTCTGTTTCTAAAATATTGCGTTTGCAATTTGCTCGTTGGAATATTTGTTTTATATGTAGATAAATTCTGGGAGACTAGATGGAGATATAACATATGAATTTTGCATTTTTGTTCATAAAGGTAATGGAAAAATATTTTTATGAAAATATATATTGAGTTTTTCAACCTAGAGTTTGAAGCCATTAAAAAACATTTACAATATATATATATATATATATATATATATATATATACATATATATATATATATATATATATATATATATATATATATATATATATATATATATATATATATATATATATATATATATATATATATATATATATATATATATGTCACAACTTGGGTGTTAGAATGTGAAATAAAAAAAAGTTAAATATAATTGCATACCGAATACCCAAGGTATAACAAAATTAAAAGTGAAGATAAGCAAGGGAAACGCATGTAACTGTGGTATGCTGGGAATGGGAAGTTGAAATAATATTTCAGTAACATAACATTAATTTAATTCAGTGCACAGTAAACATATACATGTAAAGTAAACATAATACACACAAAATAATACACACAAATATAAGATAATATAACTGTCCCAACACTGGACAACACACTGGTGAGATAAGGGGATTACGAGGTACAGGTTAAAAAATACTTAGCCGAAAAAGCCGAACAGCAGAGAAGTTCACAAAAACGATTCAAAGACGAGACACAATACAGGTGAGGGAGGCAGACTTGTAGCAGTGGGTAGCAGTAATGAGATGCCAGTGACTACCGACCCAGCTCAGACCCTGTATATATACAGGCCAGAAGCAGTCACAGCGTATCCTGATTGGCTTACGTTGAGGTGGGAACAAGCAATCCCACTTGCGACTGCTAATTAGAAGACGTGACAAGTGCTCAAGCAATTAACAAACAACCTGCTTGTTGTACAGGGAAGGCAGGCGGGGGGAAGGAGAATGGTGGCCGTGACACCCCCCCCACCGAAGACCTCCGAAGTGGGACATGAAGGAGGTTAACCTGTTGGAGCACGAGATAAGGTGTCCGCAATGATGTTGTCTGATCCCTTGATGTGGTGAATTTCGAGATGGTATTCTTGAAGAGTAAGTGCCCAGCGAAGAATCTTCGGATTGGTTAGTTTGGATTTCTGGATGAAGGCTAACGGGTTGTGGTCAGTGAATATTTTGATTGGACATGAAGCAGACTGTAGGTAGCATTTGAACTTGTTAATGGCCAGAATCAGGGACAAGGCTTCCTTCTCGATGGTTGAGTAACCCACCTGGTGACTCTTCAATTTGGCAGAGAAGAAAGCCACAGGGTGCAGAATGGTGGAGGATGGATCTGGTTGCAACAGCACTGCCCCAACTCCAATTCCACTCGCGTCAACCAGCAGGTGGAAGGGCCGCAGATAATCAGGTACCTTAAGTACTGGTTCAGAAGCCAAGAAGTTCTTGATGTGGGTTAAAGACGTCTGGCACGCTGGAGTCCACTTGAAAGGCTGAGCAGGGCTAGTCAGAGTGGTGAGGGGTGCCGCCACAGTCGAGAAGTTGCTGCAGAATCGACGGTAATACCGTCGATTCTGCAGAAACCTCATCACCTCCTTTCGTGTCGTGGGTGTAGGGAAGGAAAGGATCGCCTCCACGTTGGCTTCTTTTGGGCGCACAGTACCGCTTCCCACTACATGACCCAAGTAGGTCACGGTGCCACGACCAAACACTGACTTCTGGAGGTTAATGACGAGTCCTGCGTCCTCCAACCGTTGGAACAGTCCTCTCAAACGCACCACGTGCTCGTTCCAGTTGGTCGCCACCACCACCACATCGTCCAAGTAGGCATGAACTCCTGGTAGGTCTCAGATGACGGAGTTAATGAGTCTCTGGAATGTGGCAGGAGCATTAGTAAGTCCAAAAGCCATTACCTGATATTCATAGAGCCCAAATGGGGTAATAAAGGCAGAAAGGGCCTGGGCTCTTTGGGTTAACTGCACCTGATTATAACCCTTCAGTAAGTCTATTGTAGAAATGAAAGAGGCATTTCCTACTGTATCTAGCAGTGTTTCAATGAGTGGCAATGGGTAGGCATCCCGGACAGTGACGTTGTTTAATTTACGGAAATCTGTACACATCCGGTAAGTTTGATTAGGTTTAGGAACCAAGATACAGGGTGAAGCCCAGTGAGACTGACTAGGTACGGCTAGATTATGATCAAGAAGATACTTTATTTCTTGTTTGAGGATTTCAGTCTTGACAGGGTTAAGGTGATAAGGACGTTGTCTAATGGGAGGTTGGTTTGGATCTTTTAATTGAATGTCATGTTTAAGAATATTGCAAGAGCCTGGATGTTCTGAGGTAATAGTTGGAAATTGTTTTAGCAAGTGAATTATCTGCTGTTTTTGACAAGGGTTAAGCCCACAAAAATACTCATCAGACTGAAGCAATAGTTCTTGATTCGATGAGGCACTGGTAGGTAAGGGAAAGTCAATGGATTGGGTGCCTTCGTTTTCCTCGAACAAAGTCACTGCCACAGGAGCTACATCATCATTAATGGTTACAAGAGTCACTGGCAAACTGCTGGTACCCTCCTCTGGTGGTCTGGAAAGGTAGGACTTTATCAGATTAATATGTACCAACTGCTGTTTTTTACGTCGGTCTGGGGTTTCAAGAACATAGTTAAGTGGTCCCAGCCGTTCTTTAATTTTATATGGCCCTAAAAACCTCTTTTGCATTGGGCTCCCTGTTATAGGTAGAAAAGCCAAAACCAAGTCCCCTGGATTAAATGTTCTACTTTTCGTTTTCTTGTCATACTGTGCTTTATATCTGCCTTGGAGCCGGGACAAGTGGGACTTAGAAAACCTACGTACTTCCTGTAATTTACTTTGTAGATTTTTAACATATGCATTTACATTAGTGTGACTGTCTGACTGGGGCATGAACCACTGATCTTTCAATATTTTTAAGGGTCCCCTTATGGGTCGCCCATATAACAACTCAAAAGGTGAGAAACCCATAGATTCGTGATTGGCTTCCCGAATAGAAAAAAGTAACCAATCTAAGTTAGTGTCCCAAGTTGCTCCAGTCTCCGGGCAGTATTTTCGTAGCATGGATTTTAGGGTCTGGTGGTACCTTTCCAGACACCCCTGCGATTGTGGATGGTAGGCTGAGGAGACAACATGTTTGATTCCCAGTTCAGTAAGGACCTGTTGAAAGAGAGCACTTGTAAAGTTAGTACCTTGATCGGATTGGATCTGACAGGGGATTCCTTTAGAGGTGAACATAGATAAAAAAGGTGCAATTACAGATTTGGCAGTGATGGATTTAAGGGGGAATGCCTCAGGATAACGGGTGGTCACATCGACTACAGTTAAAAGATATTCGTTTCCTTTCTTTGTCCTAGGTAGGGGGCCGACACAATCAATGATTATTTTATTGAAAGGCTCTTCTTTGATAGAAATTGTCTTGAGGGGAGCCTTGGGAATGTTTTGATTAGGCTTACCCGCTACCTGGCAAATGTGACAGGTCCGCACGAAACTGGAAATGTCCTTACGCATCCCCGGCCAGTAAAAATGTTCCAATACTTTGAGATAAGTCTTCCTGATACCTAGATGTCCTGCAAAACCATCATGAGCTAATTTGATGACACTATTCCGAACCGATGTAGGAAGGACTATTTGATGGGTTTCTGACCAGGACTGCAACTTATTGTGGGTAGGTGGTCTGTATGCTCTCATTAAAACTCCATCTTCAAAATAAAAGCATGGAGTGGTGTCTATATCTGTTTTGTCGGTAGCTGTGTGAAGTACATGAGAAAGAGTGTGATCCTGCTGTTATGCCTGAATGAGTTCTGCTTTGTTCATGGCCCTGTTTATCAGATCATCCTTCCCAAAGGATGGAGGAGTAGTAGGTAAAGATGGAGTTAAGGATGAAGAATTAGCGGAGGGAGCAGTTAAGACCTTACTTTGAGACCGGGTGACAGCACAGGCAGGGAAAAGGTGGGGAAGTCTTTCATCCAGATCATGTGTAGGACTAACAGGTAAAGGTTGGTCTACTGTCTCCACTGGAGGAACTGTTAGGGTACCTGCGAGATCATTACCTAGTAGAAACTGAATTCCGAGTACAGGCAAGGAGTCTTGACGCGTATAGCTACTTTAACAGGGGAGGATAGAAGGTCACATTCAAGATAAATTTCTGCTAGGGGATAAGACGTTTGACAAGTTAGATCAGACAGTAAAACTTTTTCACCGGTGTAAGAATCAGAAATGTTCGGAATGACATTGGATAATAGAATGGACTGGGCTGCACCCGTGTCTCTAAGTATAGTAATAGGGTACTTATGATCACCCTTACATATCGACACAAATCCTTGAGAGATAAAAGGGTCAAAGAGAGAGAGATTAGGACCAGGCACATTTGAGGCTGCTATTGGCTTAGAAGAAGTGACTGTGTGTTTGGTGTTAGAACTTTTGGACACTTTACACCCAGGATGACGACACTCTTGGATCATATGCCCGGGTTTCTTACAATAATTACTGGTTACTGGCTGGGGAGCAGGACGTGAACTGTTGCCTCCTAAACCTCGCCCCACTCCTGCAAGGTGTTCACCAGAGGGGGGTCTCACACTGGGGCTCTGCCTACGAGCTCCACTCCCCCACGTGTCTATCATCAACGCCTGAGCATGCACTAACTCTGCTGCTCGGATCAGCTCCTTCTCACCCCTTTCCTCCACATATCTCACCAAGTGGAAGGGAAGCTTATTCTTCCACTCCTCCAAGACAACAGCATTAACTAGTTCTGAAAATGTTGTTACATTAATAGCCTCAAGCCACTTTTTACACTGTCTTAATTTATCAGTGGCAAATTCAACATAAGTTTGGGTATGGGACTTGGTTAAGGATCTGAATTTCAGTCGGTAGCCGTCAGGAGTAAGAGCATAGGCATACAAGACCTGTTTCTTAACAAAATCATAATCCTCAGGCCTATCTAAACTGTTATATACCCGAAGAGCCTTTCCTGTTAATTTTGGAGTTAGGATGGAAAGCCATTCATCCTTTGGCCATTCTTGTTTGTTAGCAATAATCTCGAAAGTTTTAAAGTACCCATCAACATCATCTTCAGAAAAACCAGGAAGGAGGGAGGACATGTTACCTACATTTAATTTTAACTGTTTTTCCTGTATTTCTAGTACCTTTTCTTTGCTTTATTCTGTTATGTCCACCTCTTTAGATTTTAACTCTAACTCTCTTTCTACCTTCTCCCTTTCTAATGCAAGCCTTTCTCTTTCTAGTTTGATTCGTTCTCTTTGAATTTCGATTTCTCTTTCGTTTTCTACTTCTAATCTGAGTTTTTCTCTTTCTTTTTCGCTTTCTAACAGTTCTCTTTGCATTTGTAATTGATAGTCTAATTTTAATTTCTCCAGTTCTAAGGGATTGACTTCAGTAAATCGCTGATAAGGCCTAGCAGGTGACAGAACGGGAGGCGAGCGGTAACCCGCTGGTTCAACCTGAGCGTCAGGTAACACCGAACTCGCCGGGGTTAAAGTATCTATGGCGACTGCCGCAAGTACCCCTTGGCTGACTAACTCTTCAACCACCACATTCTTAATCATAGTCTTATTTAGCTTATAGTGAATTTCAATGCCATAATGATGGGCAATTTGCTTCCAATCATCTTTTCTGAGAGGTCCTGCTAACTTATCCGAAGATGGATTAGCAACAAAGTCATCTAGGTTAAACGACATGATTAATTATTAATAGTAAACAATAAAAGAATACAGGGAAAGAATCAAATGAAATTATTGAACTAGCTGTAACTAGCACTCGATAGACAAGGACGGCCGGGTCGTAAAACAGAAACAGCCCTTCGATAACTAGACAGACCCTCATTAATGTCTCGTTATACCCTTAGTCCTATGCCCAAGATTATTGTTCGTGTGAGACTGAGACAAACACAAGTTTGTATAAACGATACTTGAAAAAGATACTTGATAAGGATTCATAGATGGAGTGTTCGCGTCTGAGTCACCGACAATCACACACCGCGTAAAGATACTTGAATAAGATTTTTAATGATACTGGAGAAACATGAGAGGCTTGGGGAAAAAAAATAGGACACTCCGATACTTGGAACGATAAATGATACTTGATATAAAAATACACAAACAATAATGATCCGTACACACGGAATGGAGGAGCGGAAGTAAGCACTTATTAGCTAACCCTAACGCTGATAAAGTTTACTAGTGAGGGCTGTGAACACTTTAAACAGAGTAAACTCTATGACTGCTACTTACTGCACTCGATCTAACATGTGTGGTGTGGCGGTACAAAGTGCAATACCAAACGAGTTTTACTGTAAGAATTTAAACTACACATACCAACACTCGTCTTGGTTTACAATAAAAAAAACACTTCACTTATCAGATACAAGAAACACATTAAAGCACTGAACAAAATCAAAGCACTGTCACTGTAAAAGAAAGTGATTAATGATTAACAGGACACAAGGGAGTAACAAATAACTGACAACGATCACCAACTTAGCAAATACATCCTGGCAAGGTCGCCACTTGTCACAACTTGGGTGTTAGAATGTGAAATAAAAAAAAGTTAAATATAATTGCATACCGAATACCCAAGGTATAACAAAATTAAAAGTGAAGATAAGCAAGGGAAACGCATGTAACTGTGGTATGCTGGGAATGGGAAGTTGAAATAATATTTCAGTAACATAACATTAATTTAATTCAGTGCACAGTAAACATATACATGTAAA
>NC_090751.1:87613362-87623414 GCF_036898095.1 Palaemon carinicauda
TTATGATAACGGTCTTTGCACAGAAATCCATTTTTTCCAGTTTATATTAGTTATTCAGGTGATATGCTTTTCAATTACCTCCAATAGTGCTCTGTACACAGATTAGATTTATGTTGGTATTTAACGATATAACTGAAGCGAAATGTATCCAAGTTAATGTTTTTACTGTAGTTGTGAATTTTATAATGTTGATATTAAGAGAAAATATCCAGTATGAAAGGTAAGTTATTCATAAGAAGAAAAAAAGAATAGTCGATTAATATCAGAAGTGAAATTTAGTAAATAACGAAAACGATAAAGACTCACGTTGAACCTGAACTCTTGGCTTGGCGAGGCGCTAACGAGAAAGTGGGTGGATCCCAAAAGACTTGATAATAAAAAGAAAAAGAAAGAAGAGAAATACGTTGCTTTTTGGCACTGCTCGTCCGAAGGGAAATATCACCGATTCAAGTCGTTAGTCTTTCATAGATTTGGATTTCATCTTGAAATTTCACCTTTGTAAATGACAAAAACTTCAATCGGAATTGCAATAGAATTCGTATACTTTTTTTACTTATGTGTAGGATCTGGGTTAAAAACATTATATTTTTTTAATGTGATATAATTCTTTAATTACCCAGATATTTAGATGAACTGTTTTCTGTTGTCCACCTCAGTATAGATACCATAAGTAAATAATGTATTTAGAAAATACGATATGTAACGAGATATCTACAGTTACTAAATATGTTATTATGAAATTAGGTTTGAATGGGAAACTTTGCGCTCTCTCTCTCTCTCTCTCTCTCTCTCTCTCTCTCTCTCTCTCTGTATATATATATATATATATATATATATATACACACATTATATATAATTTAATTAGGTCCTATTTACGTTAAAGATAATCTTAATATTTGGTTTGGCCCTTTCTTACCTCCCACCAGTCCACCCAATAGTAAAACAATTCCAACTTCTGCTGTCATCATGAAAAAGGGCGTGGGGCTAAGAGCCTCACCCCTAAAGGCTAATTAAATGAATGGATGTAAAGCCTTCACTCTGGCGTTGCAACTTTGGGATTTAATCATTGCATATCTTTATGTGATTAAATGCTATTTATAGCAATGATAGTTAAGAACTCAGTAAGTATTTAGATGAACTGTTGTATGTTGTTCAGGTCAGTATAGATACCATAAGTACTAAAATAATGTATTTAACAAATACAGAATATCACTAGATATCAACATTGTTGATAAATATATTCATGAAAAAAGAAATTTGACTGGCGTACTTTTCTCTCTCTCTCTCTCTCTCTCTCTCTCTCTCTCTCTCTCTCTGTATATATATATATATATATACATATATATGTGTATATATATATATATATATATATATATATATATATACATATATATATACATATATATATATATATATATATATATATATATACATATATATATATATATATATATATATATATATATATATATATATATTAGGTAAACATTTTCCTGATAGAGAGAACAAAAATTGGGGGGGGTGAGGTGGCGGGATTTTTGGGGGAAAGTAGAGGGTCATTTTGGTCTTGGTGGAAGGAGATAACTTTTTCTTCTGGTAGAGGAAAGAGCCATTTTCAGGTATAAGGAAGCTTTTGTAATGAATTACTTAATGGAAAAATACGGCGTTGGGGTTAACAACGTTAGTCAAGATCACTGAAGCATTAACATTTCGGTAATAAGTTGAGTGGGCTAGAGAGAGGGCAAATATAAGGAAAACCTGAAGCGAAATGTAATAACTCATGTTGTACAACAGAATAATTACATTTTTGCTTGATGAGAAGCAAAGAAGCAGAAATGGAGAAGGGGCGAAGTCTTCCCCAAAAAGACGGTCATTAAAAAATTGCTAAGAACAGGGGAAGTGAGTCAAGCAAAATAAGAAGAAAAGGGTCATCGTAATTACGGCCACGAAACACATAAAATATTTAATGAAAAACAAATAATTACTGCGGTGAAAGAAGAGGAGCGAATTATTCAAGGAAACTCTAGTAATTGTAAGCGTAAAAAGGAGATTAATTTTTATATCTTGCTGTTTTTTACGTTTTTACATCCTTGGGAAGTAGATCCATTATGGGACACATTCCCACCTTTCATTAAAGAATAACAATCCCTCCTTTCCGTTAATTAGGAGGAGAAGAAAGGTAGAAAGAAGACGACTCTGCGAAACCATCCCAGAAATATAGTAAACAGATGTGGCGCCGTTTACACTTTCTTTAGCGATAATGTCCCAGCAAGTAAAAATTAATGAAAAAGCCATGTAGGGCACAGTGCCGTCGTTGCATTTAACGCGGGGCACTGCAAGCATAACTAAATGGTTTATGCATTCCCTTTTTAGTGCCATACTTAAATCTAGTTCCCATTTCTTCTGTGCTGGCTCCAGTGCCTGGCTATGTGAACCAAATTTCGAATATCAATGTAACATCAACGTTAAAAGCATGTTTATAATTGAACGAAGATTAAACTGGGCTAAAGCAAAGAATCTTCCACAATATTCATGTAAGAGATGAATAAATTATATTGCTGTAGTTAAGAAGCAGGTTCTTATACAGTAGCCCAGTCATTATGATTTTTGTTGGAGATATCTTAAGGCCGGACTAACAGACGCGAGTGATAAAGAAACAACCTTATTGGCAGAGTTTGGTTAAAAACACGGCCAATTGAACGAACGAATTCAATTGGAAACTTTCCTTGGGAGACAACTGTGCCGTGAGTCAACTTCCTCAAGTCTTCCGAGACCAATATATATACAGGGTGTCCCAAGAATGTATACACTCTTTGGATTGTTACAACTTGTCCAATTTATTGATATTAACGTGGAAAACAGATTTTTGTAAATCTCATTAACTTGAAATATTAGTAATTTGGAAAACTATTAAGGATTTGAAATTTGTAGGTTATGTAATATATTGAGGATTATCAGCATTTGAAGGTGAAAGGCATTTGGATTTTTAATTATGAATTTTGATAAGCGATTCCAAACAATTCACGAATTCAAGATGTTGCTTGATTTCTTATCGTCTGTGTCGGGGGATCTTAACCCTGCTCAACAACACCCATGACCCTCTTAACGAGAGAATGCCTTGATGAAGTCATTGGGCTTCAGCACGGCATATCATTCCCGTGCTGAAGGCTTGTGACGGGCAAGAGGGCTCTCGAACTGGGGAATTTCTTTTCCTCAGTTTGACTCTAAATTTCTCTCATTCTTTTTCTATTACCTCTTATTGCTTATTCCTCCTTCATAATTATCAGCTGTCTCCAACCTTGCTGTCAAAACTCTTTTACACATTTCACTGTCCAGGTTTTTTAGAGGGGACATTGTATCCATGATCGGTTTTTATTTCAAAATCAATTGTGGGAGCTGTGGTGGTCTTGCCAACTGCCCGAAAATGTTTGGACACCTAGGAGTGTCAGTATTCCCATACTGGCACGCGGAACTATCTCTTAGGAAATTTTGCCTTCGGATTCCAGGGGTTGGCTATTTTATAGAGATAGGACTCTCGGCATTCTGTCCGGTTTGCCTGCCACTATGATTAGAGTGGGGATGATTGTATTCTTGAAATGCTCTCAGTCCCATCAAGCGGGTTTGGCATACACTTGAGCCACTCTAATCATAGTGGTACCATCCCTTTGTGGTAGGGTAGGGAGTGGACATTTGGTAAGCAGCTTTCACAGGTGTCATTGGTGGAGAAATTAATTCCAGGAAAGGCTAACGGTGTCTTCTTTGGAATTTCAGACAGTCTTAATCTTTTCTCTCCCTTAAACTATATTTTTTTCCATGGTTTTTTTTTTCCATTGTTATTATGACCCCTTCCCTCCCCCTGAAAAAATAATTAATGAGTAAACTTAATATTCCCCGTACCCCTGGATCAAATGGCGAACCCCAGACACCGTTGACGACTTCTGCTTTTTTAAATAGGGAAAGCTCTGTTGACAACCTCGGCAATAAAAAGGATTCCTCCAACAATACTTCTTTGACCAGTGTTGTTAAAGACAATTTATCGGCACTGGTGGAAAATGATGCTTGTAATAACCGTAATACTTTACCCTCTGGTTCTGGCTCATTACCAGATCCAACAAAAAATCTGAAAATTCTCCACTTAAAAAACATACCAATTGGTTGTAGCTATGACATAATTCATGAAGCCTTCTGTAGATTTGGAGCAATCAAAGAAATTTTAATGGAGCTTAATGGTAGTAAAGGCTTTTGGGAAGCTTGGGTATCATTTTCAAGTTTTGAGATTGCTTTAGAAGCAAATAAAAATTTAGAGAGCATAAAAATTGACAATTGTTTGATTTCTGGGTCTTTATGTGATAAAGCACCAAGACACCTAGAGATATATAAACCAGAAGAATGGATGGAAAAAGAAATAGAGCATAGACTTCCAGAAGTAAGAACCCCCAAGCCCCCAACATGGATAATTGCATCTGGAAAGATAGATAATTATAACTATTATAAGATTAGTAAATTTATACAAAAAAAAGTTGGTTTAATTAAAAGTAAGGATATTAGTAGATACGGTAAGCAATCTGTTTTGATTAATGCAAAATCAGATACTCAAGCTCACATGCTTTGTGGCATGAAGATTGCAGAAATTGATCCTATTAAGGATATTAAACCACATATGAGCTTCAGCTATGGTAAAGGAGTAGTTTTTGATAAAGATCTATATGAATTCTCAGAACCAGAAATTCTGGACATGTGCCCTGCTAATGTTTGGAAAGTAAGTAAGATCCCTCAAACAAGCATGGTAGTTTTAACATTTGAAACCCCTGTTATACCAGATCATATAATTATTGAGAATGAAAGAGTACGTGTTCGAGAATATAAACCTAGGCCTTTACAATGCTTTAATTGTTTCAAGTACGGTCACCCTTCCCGGTACTGCAATAATACGAAGATCTGTATTAACTGTTCTTTGTTAGAACATGGCCAATGCAACAGAGATACAACCTGTGCAAACTGTAAAGATAATCATAAACCAAATGATAAAAGATGTAGAGAATACAAGAATGAAGAAGCTGCAATCTTGAAAGCAAATGCTGAACATATAAGTGTAGGTTATGCAAAGCATTTACTCAATCGGCAACTTAATTTTGCTCGCGCGGTTAAGATGCCAACAAAAGATTATAATCCACTACCCCTTACTACCACAGGGGGACCAGTGGCAGCACCTGGCCCGTCAGGTGCATCTCCCTTAGTGGTAGTAGCCCAGCCATCTGGGTCAAGTGCTCAGGCTATAAAAGCCAGAGCACAAACCTCCAAAGAGGTCAATATGGTGTCCAACACACCAAAAGTATTGTCACTGATAGGAGCATCTCCCCTAGAGGTAGTAGCCCAGCCTTCTGGGTTAAGTGCTCGAACTGTTGAAGTTCTAGCACAATCCTCCAAGGAAGCCAATGTGGCTTCCACCACCTTAAATGTATTGTCTCAGGCAGAATCTCTACCTGATTTGATGGAGATTGGAAAACAAGATCTTCCAAAGAGGAAAAGGTCCCCATCATCCTCACCTTCATCTAAGTCAGGTAAGTGCCCTACTGCTCATGATACTAAGGTTGACTCTTATAAAGATCCTAGAAAGAAAGAAAAGAAGAGTGGTGGCCTAGTAAAGCCTTCCATCTCCAGGCCTTACATGGCTTCATCTGAAAAGTCCCAAAAGACAAATGAGACAAAGAAAAATAATAACAAAAGATAATGTCTATCATCCAGTGGAATTGCAGAGGTCTAAGTACTAGCATTGAGCAAATAAAAACTTTAACCAGGGACTCAGACACGAAGGTAATTTGCCTACAGGAAACCAAGATCAGTGACAAACCATTTAATCCCGGACTCAATTATCATTTTTGTAGATCCCCTCCTTTGCAAGCTGCAAGAGCTCAAGGTGGTACAGGTTTTATTATTCACAAATCTGTAAAATTTGAAACAATCCCACTCAATACACCACTACAGGCATGTGCAGTTAGAACTCATATCGGGAAAAAAATTACTTTATGCTCGCTATATATTGAACCATCCTTAGAACTTTTCCTCTTAGATCATGCTGGTAATCCAAGAAGGCTTAGACTTTCTGACCTCCAAGACTTGATCAATCAGCTTCCTGCCCCTTTTATTTTAATGGGTGATTTTAATGCAAAGCATACTTTATGGGGTGAAAATGTGTGCGATAGATGGGGTAATCTTGTTGAAGAATTAATCGACAACAATGATGTAATACTAATGAATGATGGTTCTCCAACTAGGTATGATGTAGTCCACAACTCTACATCAGCCATTGATTTGTCAATCTGTTCCTCATCCATTCGATTGGACTACCTTTGGTCAGTAAATGAACACCTACATGGCAGTGACCATTGGCCAATAATGTTAAATTATGTCCATAATCTTCCTTCTCAGTGTCCACCAAAATGGAAGATAGATGAGGCAGACTGGGCAGCTTATGAAAACTGTTCACACACTGATAAAGAATATGATGAATTTACATCTCCAGTGCATGCCTATCAACATCTTGAAAATATTATTGATGATAATGCTAGCAAGTTTATACCTAAAACATGCGGTTTACCTCATCGCTCTGTAGTTCCTTGGTGGAGTAAAGAATGTGCCAACGCAAGAAAAGTGACCCGAACTTGCTTCAGAAGATACTTGAGGACAAACTATTTAGCAGATAGAATAGCATATCTCAGAGCCTGTGCCAAACAAAAAAGAATTTTTAAAAAAGCAAAGAGAGCATCTTGGAAGAAATATATATCTAATATTAATACCAAAACTCCTTCAAAGGAAATATGGGACAAGATTAGAAAACTTCAAGGTAAATTCGTCCCTAAGCCTCTACCAATATTAAGGGAAAATAATAGATATATATCTGACCCCAAAGATGTAGCAGAGGTTCTTGCTAAGCACTTTGCTTATGTATCAAGTGCTGACAACTATTCCCCAGCATTTCAACAAATTAGAGCATCAACATCTGTTGTTCCTCCTGCTTCTTCAAATACTGAAGCTTTTAACCTGCCTTTTAGTATGGAGGAGATGCAAAATGCTATCTCCAGCTCTTCTTTAACTGCCCCAGGTGAGGATGGCATCCGGTATGAAATGATATCACATCTTCCAGTGGATACCAAGGAATTTTTATTAGAAACCTTTAATGGTCTATGGGCTTCCCATACATCTCCTGATTCCTGGCATACTTCAATTGTAATTCCAGGCCACAAGTCTGGTAAAGAGCCAGAACTGCCATCTAGTTATAGGCCCATATCCTTGACCAGTTGCATATGCAAACTATTTGAGAGAATGATCAACAACAGACTTGTGTGGTATCTAGAATCAAAAAATCTTTTATCTAACAGACAGTTTGGTTTTAGGAAGAACCGAAGTACTCTAGACCCTTTGCTGATGTTATCAAGGGAAATTTCAAATGCTTTTTCTAACCAAAACCAGGTGGTGGGTGTCTTTTTTGACCTCGAAAAGGCATATGACACCACATGGAGGGGTGGTATTTTAAAGCAATTGGCCTCGTGGGGTATAGGAGGACATATGTTCTCTTTTATTGAAGAATTTTTATCAAACCGCTCCATTAAAGTGAGAGTAGGGTCAGAACTATCTTCATCCTACATGCAAGAAGAAGGTGTCCCCCAAGGCAGCGTATTGAGTGTGACCTTGTTTGCTGTTGCAATTAATAGTCTCATTAGTCACATACCTCCTGGCATACAAGGATCACTATTTGTCGATGACTTTGCAATTTATTGTAGTGGATCATCTGCACTACAAGCATGCCAAAATCTTCAAATTGCAATAAATGCTGCTTCCGCATGGGCAAATTCTCGCGGATTCATGTTTTCTCCTCAGAAGACCAAAGCCATTCGCTTTACTCGTACTCGTAAAAGGGAAGAGATCCCCACCCTTTTCTTAAATGATTGTATTTTGCCATATGAGGATAGTGTCAAGTTTCTTGGAGTCATTTTCGACAAGAAAATGACATTTGGTCCCCATATAAATGACCTATCTATCAGGGTTAAGAAGTCACTGAACATTCTGAAAGTGATATCGCATTTTGATTGGGGTGCTGATAGAACAACTTTGCTTAGAATTTATACATCTTTGTGTCTGAGCAAGTTAGACTATGCATGCCAAATATATGGGTCAGCTACAAAGACTTTACTTGGAAAACTTGATATTGTTCACAATGCTGGGCTTCGCATCTGCACAGGTGCTTACAGAACATCTCCCATTGACAGTCTCTATGTTGATTCTGGCATACCTCCCCTTTCCATTCGCAGAGAGGAGTTGAGTTTGAGGTTTTTAGCTAGGTCCCTTGCTGTGAGAAACAATCCTAACTGTAAATATGTTAGGGCGCCTTTAGATCGGGCTCCTAACAGATCTAGAGTGCCTAAGCCTTTGGAAGTACAGCTGAAAAATGATGCTAGAGAAGTAGGCTTGTTAACAGCACAGATAGCAGAGGTAGGATATCCCAAGTCTCCTCCTTGGTGTAATCCACCTGTTAAAGTATGTTTTACGGCAGGAGGGAAAAATATCTTACCTAGTAGGGTTATGAAAAGTGAGTTTTTAAATCATGCTGCTCAACATCATGGGAAACATGTTTTTACAGATGGCTCCAAATCGGCTGCAGGAGTTGGAAGTGCAGCTGTGGTGGGGGATATTGTTATTAGAAGGAAACTCCCATACTCTTGTTCAATTTTTACTGCTGAGCTGTACGCAATAATTCTCGCAGTCCAACATATTTTTAAAAATGGCAACCAAAATAGTTTTTATACAATTTTTACGGATTCCAATAGTGTTTTACTCTCATTAAAACAAATTATGCCAGGCCATCATCTAGTACAAGAGGTGCAGGACTGGTTAGTACTTCTGCAATCTAGGAAGAGTATCAGTGTTCACTTCTGTTGGGTCCCTGCCCATGTTGGGGTGGATGGGAATGAACAAGTAGATAAGGCAGCAAAGGAAGCTTCAGGGCTAAGTAATCCATCCCCCTTGAGTATTCCTTACAAAGATCTTAAAAGTGAGATTCATCTTTACTGTAAAAATAAGTGGCAAGCTCGATGGTCTGAACTGACCACCAATACAAAATTGAAACAAATCCACCCATTGGTGGATAAATGGTCTTCTTGTAATTCTACAAGTAGAAGGGATACCATTATTTTAACTAGGCTGCGTATTGGCCATACACATGCAAACGCACAATTATTTAATGAAGAGTGGGGAAGGGAGACAGGCCCCTCTTTGTAATACCTGTCAAGTGACAATGGATGTTAAACATATTTTAGGTTCGATTGTCCTGTTTTTAATCTCCAGAGGAGGACACATTTACTCCAGGACCAAACCGTTAAGAGAAATACTGGGGGAAAAACTGTAATACCCTGAACTTGAGAAAATTATACAAAGTATTGGGTTATATTACGAGCTATAATTGATTTTATTAATTTATTTATTTTATAACCCTTTTTAATACCCTATTTATTTACACATCTAGATTTTATTGTATGAAAGTGTTACGTTTTGTATAAAAGGTTAAAATGATACTAAATGGTGTGAGGTGTACAAGATATGATTGAATGATTTTTCCGTTGTATAGCGCTGAATGGCCTTTGATGCCCCAGTGCTTGGCTTAATGCCTAAATCCCATATTTCAATTCATTCAACAACACCCATGAGAGCCCCTTTTGTATGTGTGGATGGTGGTTGTTAGTAGGGGATAGTTGTGTTCCGTCTACACTGTACCTTGCAAAGCCTAATGTGGACTATGCTATGGGTTATTTGCAGAGTCCGTTCTATTCCTACTTGCTTTTCTTTTTACCTTTGAATTTGCTTTCGTTCTTGTTAAACTGTGTAATAGTCGGAATGTAGTAATAATAACCTTCAATTAATAGTAATACAATTAACGATTATGATAGCATAGAGAATAATATGAAGAGGTCACATCCAAATAATTTTAAGTTAAAATGACTAAAAATTAGTTTAAACTATCTAATAGTATATATATATATATATATATATATATAATA
>NC_090751.1:87623914-87636414 GCF_036898095.1 Palaemon carinicauda
CATTTGATTAGGTGCAAAGATTGACTTATTTTTGGAAGACAAAACTGATCTGATTTATTTCCATGCAATAAAAGCACAACTTAGACTGGTCAGGAAACTGAAATAGAATTTGGATATGTAGTTTCGTATATGACAATTGACTCGGTTCAGTACTTGATTGAGTGACCATCAAAGGAAAAGTGAACTTGTTATTTCTTTTCATTTTGCAGTTTCAGTGAAGTTGATATTAAATGGGAAAATTTCTTAAAAACTTTATAAATGCACTCTCTCTCTCTCTCTCTCTCTCTCTCTCTCTCTCTCTCTCTCTCTTAATAACCAATCAATCGTGAGGATATTATGCAAAAATCACTTTGGAATAACTTGCTGTTGCAAATTTCTTTTTTTGTCTCCACATTTTTTCTTTATTGTCTTTCGCTGAAGAAAATTGCGCTGCAAACTTTTTTAATGAACAAGGTCGGGATTGTTCTGATTGTAGGGCAAATTTTCTTTTCCTTTTATGGTTAAATGAAGCAATGAATTCCAGGATTCTTTTTTATGACATGGCCATCAAAGAATTCTTTTTCAGATATAGTGAAAAACAATCGAAAATTCTTTGAGAACTCGTTTGCCTCTTAATTGTCTAATAAAAAATAAAATAAAGTTCTCCGAAACTGCAATTACTCTCTCTCTCTCTCTCTCTCTCTCTCTCTCTCTCTCTCTCTCTCTCTCTCTCTCTCTCTCTCTCCTCTCTCTCGTGTACATATTTTATACTCTATACACCAGGAAATACAGGAGTATATAGCAGATCTCTTAGATCTCTTGTGCTAACTTTCACCCTAGTGCCCAGCCTCTTTGCCCTACGTAACTTCAAATTTCACAAATAGGTGTCCAAGGTCCCAGGAGTTCTAAAATGGAACTTTGTAGTACCGTTAAACTACTTTGTAATCATTGCTGTTTTCAGTCTTCAGTAGCCGGCCCAAGTATTTCTCGTGATGCTGGAAATATTTGAGATCTAATATTTTTCTTTTGTGAGAACAGCCAGTGATATGTGGGTGGAAATTATGTAGGTATTATTATAAGTAGCCGTAAATCGCCTCTCTACTCTTGAAGGTGATTTTACCGTTAAGTAGAAAGTAGAGTTTAAAAGTGATGTGGGTTTCCCTAAATCTTCCGTGACAGATTTTACGCTTAAGCCGGTTTCAAGCTTAGATAAATTGGAAGGCTTGAGAGTGGTGTTTCATTGTTATTTGAAATGGTGTCGCAACAACAGTGGTCATCGACACTTACTTGAAACTTTCAGGAAAACTCTGCAGTTGGTTTGGTGAATTAATCCCCCGGTAATTTAGACAACTGATTTATTTGAGTCAATCAGAGAACGCTTCAATGGTTGGCTGTTTGGCGTGATTAACTCTTTCTTTGTGCAGATTTCATCTGTTAAATATTTAACTTCGTCTTTATTTCTTTCTTGGGTGTTGAGTAAGATACTAAATTATTCATAGCAAAAATCAAACCTCCTTTCCTGTAACTGCGATATTATTTTTCCTATATATTTGTTATCTCAAATTCCAATGTTTGTAAACTTCCTCGTATCCAAAATGAAAGAGTTATTAACTATGAATGAATTGATTTTTTTTCAACTAATTAAATACACTTTCAAAGATATTGTTTTAATATTTTTTATGCTTCATAAGAAGCAAAATGCTTGGTGGGTACTGTAATACCTAATTTCATTTTCAGTTTCAGTATTTAGATTCTACAAGAATTTATTTCTATGAAGTCAAATAGTTTGTCGATTCTAAAATACATATATTTTTTAGAACATTCATCAGTAATTGCAGTTATAATTTGGCTTTTTGATGATACCATTTGTGAAATATCCAAATATCAATATTAAATTTTTATACATTATTTCCTTTGCCACAATTCTTTACACTTGGAAAATGAACTATTACCATTTTTCTAATTCGTTATACGAAAGATATATATATATATATATATATATATATATATATATATATATATATATATATATATATATATATATATATATATATATATATATATAGTGACAGGCTCTGTCCCATGGTCTTCCACTTTTTTGGGTTAGAGTTCTCTTGCTTGTTCTTGAAATATTTTATTTTAATTGTTCATTCCTTCTGTTGTAATTTACCTACTACCTGTTTACTCTCCTGATTGCGATATTTTTCCTCTGGAGCCCTTGGGCTTATAGCGCCTTGTTTATCCTTCTACGGTTGAAGCTTAGCTAGTAATAATAATATAATCAAAATCAACATTATATCGTTTTCAATAGGAATAAACGTCTACATCTCATTGGTATCGAATTCCTGTCTCTTCAGATAATCAGTCACCGCCTTATCCATACTTAAATTTTTAAATCGTGGATGAACCATCGTGCAGAAAATATCCATCAGTTGCTCTCTCACACACACGCATACATTGGCTCATCACTGAGCATCGAACCCCCTTGATACATTGCGTCATTCATATTTATTCCATTGCATTTCACAAAGGCATTTGTTGCTCAAATTCGAGTACACATTTATCCTTTTAAATTAGACAAATTTTCCTCTCAATGTTATTATAAACTACGCAACTGTACCATTGTTGTAACCGAAGAAATCCCAGGAGAAATTACTCCAATTCTGGACTCTGAGGAAAATGATGAAATACTATTTTAACGGATGCTTAGGGAGAGCGCAACCAGATCTTTTGGCAGAAGAATTCCATCAAAAGAGCTGAACACAAGAGAGGAAAAAAGATAGACTTGGTAGGTTGCTGTTATGAAGGATAAGAGAATATGTAGGTAATGAAAAGACAGCTCCTTTAATATCCTAAATTAATGAATGGATGGAAAGAATTCCCTCTGGCGTTGCAACTTCGGAATTAAAAACATTATATTTCTTTTTGTGATAGAATACGTTGTTTATCTAGATATTTTTTGTATGTATAACAGCGATAGCTGCGAGTTCAGTTTTTAGATGAACTGTTGTCTGTTGTCCACCTCAATATAGATGCCATAAGTAAACGATGTGTTCATAAAATACAGTATCTAACGAGATATCAACAGTTACTAAATGTATTATTAGAAAAAAATTGAATAGGAAACTTTCCTCTCTCTCTCTCTCTCTCTCTCTCTCTCTCTCTCTCTCTCTCTCTCTCTCTCTCTCTCTCTCTCTCTCACCTCCCACCAGTCCACTCAATAGTAAAACAATTCCATCTTCTGTTGTGGTCACGAAAAAGGGCGTGGGGCTAACAGCCTCACCCATGAAGGCTCATTGAAAATTAACACGCTGTCCCCTTGTGACATCACTCATTCCAAAGGGGAAACAGGCATATTATTTTACGCAACCTATTTTTCTATTGGATCGTGCTTGGGCGTCATGATGGGAAACGAGTGGTGTCTAGCGTAGTGATGTAAGTGAAAATCCGCGGTCACTGCAAAGGTCCTACTTTTTACGATACAGAAGAATTTAGTTTTGGGTAGAGTTTTTCTAGTATAGGGTGAGAATTTTTTTTGTGTTAGGAGAAAATGTTTTTAATTGTGAAGGAAGAGAAATTTCTTTCTGGCAGAGGAAGGGTTACCTGTTAAAAAGAGACAATTCTCTCTCTCTCTCTCTCTCTCTCTCTCTCTCTCTCTCTCTCTCTCTCTCTCTCCTCTCTCTCTCTCTCTCTCTCTCTCTAATATAAATATATATATATATATATATATATATATATATATATAGTTTCACGAGGAAAGAGAGAAATGATGAATTGCATTTTGATGAGAGACAATAATTTCGTCCGGAGGATATTTTGGAATGAAATGTTTTCAAAGGAATCCCTCATCATCATTGGGAAAAGAGTTAATGGGTTCAGTTATGATGAAAACTCCGATTTCGGGATGTTCACTATGAAAGAAAAAATATCCTTTGCTTCTTTACGTTGTTGGATTTGAAATAGAAAGTTAGACAATTGTTTCTCTCGTAGTTGTTCGAGACTTGTGTTTCCACCTTTCACAGTTACCAGATTATTATTATTATTATTATTATTATTATTATTATTATTATTATTATTATTATTATAATAGCTACAACCCTAGTTGAAAAACAGGATGCTCTAAGCTCAAGGGCTCCAACAGGGATAATTACCTCAGTGAGGGAATGAAATAAGGAAATAAATGAACTACAAAATAAGTAATGAACAATCAAAATAACATATTTTGAGAACAGTTACAGCATTGAATCATGAATTATATACAATTAACCTTTTAGGTATGAATTAAAGATTTTGCGGTTCATACTGTATAAATGAGGTTTCTGGCCCCAGTTCCATAGTAAACAATAATTCAAAGAATTTGTTATTATTAAGAAAGTCCCGGACTTCAGTTAAAGGGTAAATTACCTTCAGTGTTCAATAAAATAAGATTCTGTTGGAAGAAATTTTTTTGAATAATCAAGTGGTTGTCATACATCATTAAAAGTTTGGTGACATCAAAAAAAAAAAAAAAAATTCTGTCTCAATTAAAAAAATTGCGTTCGATAAGGTGCAAAGTTTGACTTAGTTTTGGGAAACAAAATTAGTAATTGATTTCCATGAAATAAATGCACAAATTAGACCGTTCAGGAAACTGAAATTAAATTAGGATAAGTAGTTTATTGTATGACAATTGATTCGGTTCAGTACTTGATTGGGTGACCATAAAAAGGAAGTTGATATTATGAGAAAATTTCTCACAAAACTTAATAAAGGCACCTCCTCTCTCTCTCTCTCTCTCTCTCTCTCTCTCTCTCTCTCTCTCTCTCTCTCTCTCTCTCTCTCTTCTCTCTTTCTTTCTCTCTCTCTCTCTCTCTCTCTCTCTGGTCACACAAGGTCCCCTCATTCTTAATAGCCCTGGTATCAGCAACGCTAGATAACTATTAATCAATCAGTCGGGACGAGATGTTGCAAAAAAATCACTTTGGAATAACTTGCTGTCACAAATTTCTTTTCATGTTTCCCACATCTTTTTCCTTTATTCTTTTTTCGCTCAAGAAATTTGCACTGGGCAAACTTTTTAATGAACAAGGTCGTGATTGTTTGGATTGTTGGGCCAATTTTCTTTTCCTTTTATACTTAAATGAGGCAATGAATTCGAGGATTTTTTATGACATGGTCATTAAAGAAAACTTTTTCAGATATAGTGGAAAACAATCGAAAATTCTTCGGGAAACTCGTTTGCCTCTTCATTGCGTAATAAAAAACTAAAATAAAATTCTTCAAAACTGCAATTACTTCTCTCTCTCTCTCTCTCTCTCTCTCTCTCTCTCTCTCTCTCTCTCTCTCTCTCTCTCTCTCTCAGCTTTTTTGTTGAAAAGTAGAAATATTTTTCTTTCGTGAGAACAGCCAGTGATATGTGGGTGGAAATTATGTAGGTTTTATTATAAGGAGCCGTAAATCGCCTCTCTACTCTTGAAGGTGATTTTACCGCTAAGTAGAAAGTAGAGTTTAAAACTGACAAGTGGGTTTCCCTAAATCTTCCGTGAGAGATTTTACACTTCAGCCATTTCCAAGCTTAGATAAATTGGAAGGGCTGAGAACGGTGTTTCATTATTACTTGAAATGGCGTTGCAACAGCAATGGTCATCGACACCGACTTGAAACTTTCAGCATAACACAACAGACGGTTTGGTGAATTGATCCCCCGATAATTTGGACAACCGAGTCAACAAGAGAA
The DNA here is from genome assembly GCF_036898095.1 of Palaemon carinicauda. NCBI lineage: Eukaryota > Metazoa > Arthropoda > Malacostraca > Decapoda > Palaemonidae > Palaemon > Palaemon carinicauda. The sequence goes on from NC_090751.1 coordinate 87,629,610, forward strand.
CGCTCGAATGGTTGGCTGTTTGGCATAATTAGCTTTTAATGAATCTCTTTCTTTGTGCAATTTTCATCTGTTATTTAACTTTGTCTTCATTTCTTTCTTGGGTGTTGAGTAAGATGCGAAATTGTTCATTGGAAAAATCAAACCTCCTTTCCTGTAACTACGATATTATATTTCATCTCAAATTCTAATGTTTGTAAACTTCCTGGTATCCAAAATTGAAGAATTATTAACTATGAATTAATAGAATATTTTTATGAATAATTAATCACAATTTCAAAGATAGCGTTTTGATATTCTTTATGCTTCATAAGAAGCAACATGCTTGGTGGGATCTGTAATTTCTAATTTTATTTACAGTTTCAATATTTAAGTTCTACAAGAATTTATGGATTCACTACCAGTTTCTAAAATATGATTATTTTGAGAACATTCATCTGTAATTGCAGTTATAATTTGGGTGTTAGATGATACCCTTCGTGAAATATCCAAATATCAATATTCAATTTTTAGACAATTTCCTTTGTGCCAATTCTTTTCACTTGAAAAATGAACTATTACCAAATTGTGCGGAGGTAGCAGCAGTAGGGGATTCAGCATTATGAAGCTTCATCTGTGGTGGATAATGTGGGAGGGTGGGCTGTGACACCCTAGCAGTACCCAAGGTCCTTGGCAGTACCAGCTGAACTCGGTTGAGTCCCTTGTTAGGCTGGGAGAAACGTAGAGAGTAGAGGTCCCCTTTTTGTTTTTGTTTCTTTGTTGATGTCGGCTACCCCCCAAAATTGGGGGAAGTGCCTTGGTATATGTGATTATACGAAAGCTATTATGCATGAGTTATGTTATTAGGAGTGATAGTTTTCAGATTTGGTATAACCAAAAGGTCTAAACGAATATACGACGAATAATCCTATTACTATTACCACAATTATCCGCAGATAATATTTGAAAAGTAATTATTGTGTCGATAGTAATAAGCCAGTGAACACAGCGTTGGAATTCTATTTTGTATTCCTGGATTTCAACAGATGGAATAATATACAACATTTACTCCATTTCATTTCCTTTTTTTCACGAACGAACAGGAAATTCCAACATAAGTATTTCGAAATTCTTCTTCGCTAATTGAATTTACCTGAGCGAGTTCTGTTTGTTGAAGATATGGAAAAATATGTCATAGGCGGAAGTGGCTGAAAATAGTTTCATGATTTTAATATTACTAGATTATCTCTTCTGGAAGATTTGTAATTTTATTTCTTTCTCTTTGATGTGCGGAATTGAAATCTTTTCATAAGGCGAACATACATGCATCCTTACATACATACATACATACATACATACATACATACATACATACATACATACATACATACATACATACATACATACATACATACAGAGAGAGAGAGAGAGAGAGAGAGAGAGAGAGAGAGAGAGAGAGAGAGAGAGAGAGAGAGAGAGTAATCGGTTATGGTAAGAAATTCTCGTATTAGGAATCAACAAATTTAAAGTAATTAATTCATGATAAGAATATATTTTGAAGAAATTTTCTTAGAGCATACACGACCCCAGTAAATTTTGGAGGTGACCCGGATCCAGATTTGGATTTGCATTTTATACCATTTTAAAGAAAAGGTCAAAAGTACTTGACGGATTTTGACGAATTTACACCACATGTAGATCTTAGGTCAAGGACGACCACCTTAAATATTTTAGATGATCCTGATCTGGATTTTAGATCCATTTTGAATTTTCCCCTATTTTAAAGATAACGTCAAAACTACTGGCGGATTTTGTCAAAATTTTCACATGTAGATCTTGGTTCATGGACGACCCATTAAATTTTGGAGATGATCCATATCCGGGTTCTAGATCCGGATTTGTATTTTTCGCCATTTTAAAGATAATGTCAAAACTACTGGCGAATTTGGACAAAATTTCCACCACAGATAGATCTTAGGCCATTGTAGGCCTACCACATGTGCCACCCGTGTGTCACACGAGCGTACACCATGGATGATTCCATTAACCTTTGGCGTTGGTCAGAAATCTCCGATTGCTCGTGTTGTTATATTCAACTTATCCACGGCAAGGATACGAAGAGAGTTTAACTTCGAACAAGAATTATATTGACTAGATAAACACTCACTGAATTTCAATATCTGATTGATTACTCTAGATGAAACACAGAAGATAAAGGGAATTCCTGGTGTATCAAAAAACCTTTTTTATATTACTTGATTAAATTTGATTTCTTGCGAAAGTTTTGTTGTGGCTTCTTGTAAAGCAAGAGAAAACAATTCCCCTGACCTCACCGTCCCTACTTTAGGACAACAAATAAACAAATACTCAATTAACAATTTATTAATATGAATAGGAGCGCTTGGACATTGCTGAATATGAATAGGAGCGCTTGGACATTGCTGTGTACATTTCAAACACAAATATTTCACTACATATACAAAATAAACACAAACTTAACATCAATCAATCTGAAGGAAACATATACTACACATATCTTGTTCTTAAACCACGAATGTCTAAACAATACAATGTATTTGTTTTTAGTTGAATCTCGACACATTTACATAAAATTACTGTTATTTTTCTGATCTGGTTCTAACGGAAATTAATTTCCTAAAATAAAAAGTAAAGTGGTAACTGGTACACTTGAAGTGTCCAACGCTGAATGACAATACTTAGCGCGGAGCTAACGAAGTTACCACTGATCACGTGTCTACAAAGTAGAGACTGACCAATCAGGGGAAATCCTTTTCCAACTAATTCACTAGTTCAATCGTTGGAAAATTAATTTCCCCTGACCTCACCGTCACTACTTTAGGACAACAAATAAACAAATACTCAATTAACAATTTATTAATATGAATAGGAGCGCTTGGACATTGCTGAATCTAAAAGAACGGGGAAATTTAGAATGAGTACCAGATCAAAATAATAATAATAAGTGATAATGTATCTGACCGTTTAATCCCATATGAAATCAAATTAGATACCCAATGTTTGCGATACTAAAAGTCTCTCTTTAAGAGAATCTTTGATATAGCCATCTTTGGCTTTATCACTCTTCCACCTTCCATGCCTTTTAAATAGCCTATCCTTAATACCATTATTTGCAGCCGAAGTGGCTCCACCTGCACGCAAAGAATGAAAACCATATTTAGAAATATCTTTAACATGTGGTGAAAATGCTTCAATAAACAACCCTCTTAATGTAGTATATGAGATATGCTTACCAATATTTCTTAAATGATACGTATTATTTTCGAACACAATTCTAGAAAATATATAAGCATTATAATAAGAAACAGACAAACCTGTCCATGAAATATATTTTTCCAGATTACTTACTTGACACAATCTGGTACCTGTCCTGGCTATTACAACCCAAGCACCGTCTCTGTACTGATCAGTTTTACTAAACTCTATGAATATACATAAATGTGAAGAATCTATGACAACATCCGAGTATTTTATATTTAACAGTTCAGAACTTCGGAGAAACCCTGCATAAGCTAAAAGACAAGCACAAATAGTTCTGGTTTTTTACATTTCCAACTTGAAATAATCTATCATACATGTCACCGAGTATTTTTGAAGTAATAGGTTCCTTCCTTACAACTGAATGAGAAAGCCTTCTTTTGGCTGCCTCCAGTAGATTCTTAACAAGAGTAGATTCTGTAGGGGATTTCAGTCCATATAAATCATGAACATATTTTACACTGTAAAATGCTTTAGTCACAGGACTTGGAGTACTTGTACTCTGGACAAGTGAACACAAATATAATGCAAATATAAAAGGCTTAGCCGGCAAGATGTCCTCTTCTCCAACGGAATTACTAGATGCCCAAAACCTCCATCTTTGAAAAGCGTTCATATAACTTTTTGTGGTACTATCTGCTCGGGCTGACACCAGTAGTTCCGGGATAAGCGGCACCTTCTCAGCCAGCACTTCTGGTAACTCTTCAATATCATCAGAGAAACACTGGAAAAGCTTATTTAGAGAAAAACAAATAGTTACCATACATTTCTTCATGTAACAATATTATACAAATAAAATCTTCCAATTTACTTCTACCATCTTATCACATATTATAATGGCTTGTCAGCCAAGACGGGCAAACCACTCAACTCCTCCGTCTAGCAATTATAATGGCAGCCACGCCAACAAATACAACATTATTTGTAAAAGCATTAACCATTCACAATGGTGAAACAGATTTAACATATCATTTTTAATGCTAACATTCTAAATGACAGGTCCTCATTTCCAAAAATCCCTGCACCATTTCTACAGGTCACATAATATTCTTTCTTTGTGGGCAGATCCATGCAGTCCACAACACACTCAATAAAATTATTGCCCTTCCATAAGAGAGGCCAGAATGGAGCAGATTTCCATACAGGAATAACTATGATTCCTCTTGCATTTTCTTTCAACATTTTTGAGAGTACTCTAGTTAAAAGTGTAACAGGTGGTACAAAAAGACCAAATTTTTCATTCCAATTTGCACTAAATGCATCAACCCCTGCACAAAACTCATTCCAGAATCTACTATAAAATACAGGTAGCTTGGCATTGTGAGGAGAAGCAAACCAATCAATATCAATTGTACCCCATTTGTCAATAATGAGATTAATTATAAAGGGAGATAACCCCCAATCATCTCTTTCTATTATTTTAGAAAGGTAATCTGCAATTTGGTTCTTTTCCCTGGGAATCCACTGAATATCTACAATAATTGAATATTTAACACAAAAAGAATGAATTTTGAAAGCAAGATCTTGTAATTCTGTTTTCATTGATCCTTTTTCAATAATGCTACAAACACCTTGGTTGTCTGTGAACCACTTAACCCTGTTCGAAGCAAGAACGATGCTTAAAGCTTTAAGCACTTTAAATACTGCCATAAGTTCCCTCCAAGTAGAGGACTTCACAGCCTCCTCAATGCCCCAAGCCCCATGAGCCATGCCATTTGGTGTATTCACTTCATATCCAGAATAACCTATTGTACTTGCATCAGTATAAATAATTTTGGTGTAAGAAGGATTGTGATTCAGATGCCTACAATTGATTTCAGTCAAATTTTTCTTCCAAAACGATAACTGTTCCAAACTCTGAGTAGATAACTTTATGAAATATGACCAATTTGGTGCTAAAGAAATATCAATGCTCAAATATCTTGTCATGAACTGGCACAAATTACCAACAACAATTGACATAGAAATAACCTGCCCTACAAAACTGGCAACTTTTTTAACATGAACTCGCCTATGTTGTCTAATACTATTTTCAATCTCTAACATAGTGTTCACAGCTTTATCGATTCTCTTTTTAGGTATGGAAATAGTAAAGTCCTTAGAATCTAAACATGCCCCTAGAAACTCAATTTTTTGTACTGGCTCCCACTGAGATTTCTCAACATTTGGAACAAAACCAGAGGCAATCAGATCATTTTTGATAGAATTGGCCATTTCTAAACAAAGATCGTATGTATCATTACAACCAAAGCCATCGTCTAGAAATAACAACCTTTTTTCCTTCACCTCTCCATTTGGAGATAAGAGGCCTTGTTAATTTAACAAAACAATATGGTGCAGTTGAAATTCCAAACGGTAGTACTAAAAATTTAAAAAAATTGTTTTTCACCCTGTTTGCTTTGCCATGCAAAGCCCAGGTAATCAGTATGTGGAGGATAAATTGAAACAAAATGATAGGCGCTATGAATATCAAACTTAAATGTGAAAGAATTTGGCTTTAAATATTCTAAAACTAACCTTAGATCTTCATACTTTATGGATTGTTTCCATAAATGTTGGTTAACTATCCTGAGATCTAATATCAATCTCTTTTTTCCCTCGGCTTGAATAGAAACTGTCAAAGGATTTACAATATATGGCGGCTCTATACATTTTTCAACTAATCCCCTATCCATTAAGTTCGAAATAGCCTCCTCAACAAAAATTGGTTCTTTCTTTGCAGAAAGGTTGTTATCTAACTGTGCCGACCGTGGTTTAGAATAAAACGGTAGCCTGTATCCATTTTCTATTATGTCTATTATATAAAGTTACTAGATCCAATGTCTTTCCAAAATTTCAAATTGTCTCTTAATCTTCCTTTCACAATAATTTGTTTACGACCTGACTCATATTCAAAGTAATCAGTAGTGAAATTATCATTAACACCGTTACTAAAAATAGAATCATACTCATCTGTTAATTTATTGAGGTTTGCTGCTGAACTCGCCCGACTGGTTGAACTTGTTGAGCGGACAGTCTTTTCTGTAGTGCTGGAAGCTCCCACAGGAGAAACAGCACCCTGACGGTCCTTTCCTTCCACCGAAGGCACGAAAATTACCCGATGGTCCTGGAAAATTATGACTGTCTCCCGTTCCAAAAGTTGGACTCATCCACGACTGAGATAACCTAAACTGACCAGGATAAATAAGAGGCCCGGCAGTAGGAATTTGGGAACGCTTTTCCGATGCTTCTCTTTTCGTAACTGCCTGTTTCCTCTTCTTGAGAGCTCTGTTTTCTGCTTTGTTAATCCTGGACTCATCTTCGCTGTCACTAGCAACTGGATTCGTTAAGTATAATTTCACTGTATCCCACCCTGCCTCCGAGGTGTCAGCAATGCGTATAAGTTTATTGCGTTTTTTTATTTTTTCTGAGCAGTCCTTTAGCAAATTTGTAGCATATTCAAATTTATTGTTGGTAATAGCCCACAAAGCCTGAACACAGTCTTGATCAATGTCACAGTTGAAATTATATTGCTGCTTGTTACCTTCACGTT
>NC_090751.1:87641414-87643914 GCF_036898095.1 Palaemon carinicauda
AGCTATAACCCTATCTATCTATCTATCTATATCTATATATATACTGTATATATATTTATATATATATATATATATATATATATATATATATATATATATATATATATATATGTATGTATATATATATATATCTATATATATATATATATATATATATATATATATATATTATAATCATATTTATATTTATATATTTATACATACATACATACATACATATATATATATATATATATATATATATATATATATATATATATATATATATATATATAAATATATATATAGTTAAAGAAAAAGCAACCATATTCCTCAAGGATTTCTGAAACCAGAAAAAAAGACTGATGGATAGAAAAAAAAATTGATATTGAGTTTTTAAGTTCTAGATTTTCTAATCTAGAAAAAAACGCACAAAATTAAACTCTTCTCCTCATTCATTCACTTTCCTGCAAAAGTGCTATTATTTCAGTTATGTTCTTTTTCAGCTGAGTCATCGTAAATATGTTATTGTAGTTCTGTCAGAAACGCACAATCAATAATTGTATAAAGTTCAAACAAACATGAGGATATAAGAGGAAAACATTCTCCTCTCTCTCTCTCTCTCTTCCTCTCTCTCTCTCTCTCTCTCTCTCTCTCTCTCTCTCTCTCTCTCTCTCTCTCTCTCATAATTGAGTTTCTCTTAGGGTTTTTGAGGTCATAAAAGCCCTCGACACCCCTTTGAAGTATAAAATTCCTTTTCACTTCTCGTCTTTCATCTGAAGCACTTGCTAATGGCTGGGCGCTTAGCGAGTTCCATCCTCGGTAGATGAAGGTCTGCTATTAAACAAAGATAATTGATGCCACGAGGGTGAGTTTTTCGAGTGAAGCTTCAAAGTATTTGTGGTAGACATTTCATCAGATTTTTTTGTTTTCTTCCAACCTGTCTGCGTCCTTTGATGTGTGTTTCCGCGGGTGTTTCTCCCTCTCTTTTTGGTCGATCTTCAACATTCACCTCTTGAGAGAGAGAGAGAGAGAGAGAGAGAGAGAGAGAGAGAGAGAGATAGATTAGAAAGGCCAGGAAGGGTACGGTGGCAGCATTACTATCAAGAGACATCAGTGTTGTCAGAAAGAATTCCAGGAAAGGTTACACTAAGAAGAAAAAGTGGATACTCTGTTGAAAATGTATTTAAGCTAAGTGGGAAAAAATAGATGCCATTGCTCTGGAAAGTACTTGATTTGGGTCTAGCAAAAAATAGGGACTTTTCTGTTGAATATGTTCCACATTAAAGTCTCGTTTTTATAAGTTATATACACTGTTAAAAACCGTAAGTTTAATCGGAAATTCTCTGTAGAAATACACGGTTCTCAGCCTTATTTTCCGATAGGTAAGCGACCGTAATTCTCACTCTACTCTGTTATTATCTTTTCGGGTTGGTGACTGTAATATCCTTTACGTCATTATATCCGGTTTTAAAACGGTTAATGCCATTCCAGGATTCTTACTGTTTTTTTACGGCAAATTTTTAACTATTTATATGTGATTAATTTAATGTTGTCACTGATCTTGATATTTTATATTTCTAATTTTAAGTTAATTCGTTACTTCTGTATTTGTTTTACATTATTGGCTGCTTTACCTATTGGAACTCTTAGGCTTGTAGCATTCTACTTTTCCAGTTAAGCTATTACCTTGGCTAATCATAATAACATAAAGATGAATAACATTAGCTGTGCAGTCGAAGGAAAGAGAAGTTGTAAGAAGAAAGTTGAAGGGAAGTTGACCTATAAGGAACAATTTTTAAAAAGGGCTTAATAGAACGTTAGGACATGAAAGAGATTAACTACATCATAAGATAAGGAGAACACCTTATAGACTTTGTCTCAATCCATTTCCTCAGTCGCAGAGAGAGAGAGAGAGAGAGAGAGAGAGAGAGAGAGAGAGAGAGAGAGAGAGAGAGAGAGAGAGTATTGCTGGTTTGAAATATGCATTTCAAGTTTATCCTCATCCATTTCAAACTCGCCCTCTTGACTAAAAAATACCCGATGTCGAAAATCAAGAGTCGACGATTTATTGCCTGTAGTTCTTAGAGAAAACGGAAGTTAACTTCGAAACTTTGCATATATATTACCCTAACTTAGTAGCCGGGTGTAATAAGAGGAACCCTTTCTCCTTCCTATAACAGACTAATCGTGAACTAGAGTGATGTTCTCCCTGTTTTTATCTTTTGCAGAGATTAACTAGCAACGTTCAGGATGAAAATGTAGAATATATATACTTGTTTTATTAACGATAGCTATAAAGTCCGGTGTTATCTCTAAGTGCATAAGTCTCCACTACAATGTTGGATTGTGAGTTTATGGGTGAGAGGAACGGACGCATAATTTACGTTCTAATAAATCATCCAAGTTGCGTAACCCACCTTATTGTCTACTGGTCTTCCACTGTCTTGGGGTAGAGTTCTTTTGCTTGAGGTTACTATACTTGAGCACACTATTTTATCTTATATCTCTTCCTCTTTTT
>NC_090751.1:87651414-87658914 GCF_036898095.1 Palaemon carinicauda
GATTTGGAATTGCCCCCGTGGTTGCAAAACTGCATTTGTCTTACGACTTGCAACTTTATACAGTCAAGAGAAAGCCCGTGGCCATATTTACTATAGCCTGAATAGGTAATTATTCAGTTTCTAGTTTAAATCCAATGTTTATGGTCTGATTTGTATTTAGCGTAACATGATTATAATACTTGTAATGTCATTCAGGCTTTTTAACATTTCCATTAACTATTCACTATGTCACCAAGAGAGAGAGAAAGAGAGAGATTGTATGTAAACAGTCTTTATATAACTATTTTTGTTAAAATAAGATTTTTGTGCTAAAATCTCCATCAGACCAACGGATCATCCGATATAATTTTTGTTTCTTCTTCTTAGGCCGTACGACCGTGTTGGCTATGTTTTGGGCATGACTGCATTTTTGTAAATAAATCATGAATAGTTTTAGGAGTTTTATTTGTACATCTAATGGGAATTTATAGAAGTAAAGTGAACATAATTCATTTATCCTTTAAAATATTTACTACATGTAGCAAAACAAATAGTAGTAAAGATGATAATGCAATGAAGGAATGATACCATACTTTATCTTTAGCTTCAACATCGGCAATAACATACCCAGTTGCCATAATTTGTCAGCTTAATGAAATAACCTATCATCTAATGTTAAACTTAATTTCTGAGGAGGCCATGGCTTATTGCACAGTGAAAAAAACATGACAAAGACTTTATGAATGGCGGAACGATACATAAACATGGGTGGGGTATCTGTGCTAGCGTAGTAATACTACTGTAGCAGTAGCGCCGCAACAGTAGTATACATGAATTAAACGTTTTGGCCAACTGCTGGGATCATTGAGGATCATTTAGCACTTCTTACAACTACTCGAGAAATGAGTTTTTATAGCCAGAATTTAAATTTTCTGATCCAACAATGCCCATGATAGCCTTCAGTTTTATCCTGAATTATAACGAGGCCAAAGTGGGTGGAGCCTCATGAAGTCATCATTCTGACGATAATTATTGGTGAAGGTTTAAAGCCAAAATACGGTACCGGCTATCTTTTTTTTTTTTTTTTTTACAGTAAATAGGTAGGTAGATATACAATAAATAAAAATTGCTTGACATTGGATATAGCAGTTATCAAATCAAGCTTGTCTACTACGTTTTTGAAAATTACCAACTATTCCCTACACCTTGTTAATCTGATTGTGACCTATAAAGTAGACTGTAATTTCTTAGGAAACTTATTTTGGTATTTAGACTAATAATCGAAGTTTTTTTTTTGTATTTATCAAAATATTTTGTTGGTTTGTTCATTATGACAATTATCAGTGGAGAGGTTTCAGAGTTCATAAAGGTGTACTGCTTTGCTTTTATTTAAACTTTTGTGTCATTGTTGGCAGAGGTATAGCCTTCGTTACATATAGCCAATCATCGATCGAGAAAGAGGGAAGAAATGCCGTCATAAATTACGTAACGAGTGCGTTCGAAACCTTTTCTCTGAGTAAGTTGGCCCGTCTTCAAAAAACGTCACTTTTACATTATAAGTACCAAATTTATTCAACCTACGTAATGCAGAATATAGTTAAAATTTATGTGTAGATATTATGTGCATTCTGAATAAGCGTTATATTTATAAAATTCATAGATAAAAAATTATTGCGAAAAAACCGTGTTACAGAGGCCCTGAATCTTATAGTAGCTTATGTTCTAAGGCTTTAGTAAGTCTCTAAGTTTCTGATGCATAAGACAAAACTCGTAGGACCATCAGATTAGATACTTTTCTATTTAGAGAAAGTGGTATTTTACTTTTCATAATCTTGTTTTGTTTTCCAAAGCCTCTCCATCCCATGCTTATCCTTCTTTTAATTTCCAACTCGTGTCCTAGGGAAACAATTACTGTCTGTCCTAAGTTGTTATATTCATTAACAATCTCTTGATGTTAGTCCATAACCATTCTTTGCTGTCTCTGCATTTTCACTGAACATTGCCTTAGTTATACTCCTCTTCATTTTCAGTCCGATATTTCTGTTTTCTCTATTCAAATATTCTATCATCCTTTGCAATTAGTCGCATGATTCACTAAACACAAGTATGTTATCTGCAATTCTTAAGTTGTTAAGGTATTCTCCATTAATATTAATTCCTATATTTTTCCAATTTAAAAACGTCTTTTAGGCATGCTTTGAGTAGTTTAGGAGAGGTGGGGTCTCCCTGTCTACCTTCTTTCTTAATCGGAATTTTCTCACTGTATTTATGTAGTTTTGGGATTGCTGTGGTTCCTGCATAGATATCTTCAAGTGATCTAACATAGGATTCATATAGTACTTGTCTATGAAGGGCTTGCCTTATTGCTGAGGTTTTAAAGGTTAAAGGTTTCTGGCTTCAGTTCCAGTTCCATCAAAATAGATACTCACCAGAACGTCAGCCGGACAAGCGCCCCCCCCCCCCCCCCCCACTCACTGTAGTGCCCTACCACAGCAGTGGCCTCCCCAGTAAACAGCTGAAACTCACAGTCCTGGGCGGGGATCGATCTGCTGCCATGCAAATGCTAGGCAAACACGTAATCACTGTACTAGCCAGTAGGCTAGTATCAAAAGATTTATAAATGTCATACATATTGGTTTGTCATTGTCTGTTGATTTTCCCATTAGCTTCCTGTTCTCTTGGTTAATTAAAGTCTAGGTGCCTTTCAATTCAGCTCAATATGGTATTTATAAGTATTTTATATATAACGGAGAGCAAACTTATTGGGCTGTAATTTTTCAGGTCTTTTGTGCCTCCCTTTTTATTAATTAGTGTAACGATAACGTTTTTCCAAGTTGTAGATATAGAGCATTCTTGCTGACAGCTTTACTACTTATAAATCTTCTCCATCTATTATTAAATCAATTGTTAGGCCATCTTCTTTTGTTGCTTTGCCTCTTTTCATACCTTTTAATATTTTCTTTGCTCTCCTACTGTTACGTTTGGTACAGGTTCAGGTGTTCCATTATTCCTACTGGGAAATTTATTTCTTATATAACTATTGTATTGCATTGTATAGGAATCCTCTGCAAGATATATCAATCCATCTCTATTTTTGATATTTCCATTTTCATCTTTTAAAGCAAACATCTGTTGGCGTCCTGTTCCAAGTCTTTCTTTTCCATCTATTTGATGTTTTTCCTTTCTTTATCATTTTTAATCTTTCTCTCTCTCTCTCTCTCTCTCTCTCTCTCTCTCTCTCTCTCTCTCTCTCTCTCTCTCTCTCTCTCTCTCTCTCTCTCTCTCTCTATATATATATATATATATATATATATATACTGTATAGCAAATGCCAGTAGAATATAAAAGAATGCATTAGTACCTAGCTCTTTCGTGCATTTTAATACACACTTCTCCAGGGTACAATAAAAACTGAGATACAGTTGAAGGACGTCAATGAGTAAAAGAAGATAGAATAAAAAAAAAGTTGAACAATTAAAGAAATGACATAAATGTCTTGTCAGCTAACTAGCATTGTCAAACAATCAAACAACCTACAGCCAAAATTATCTTAAACTAAGTGAAGTGGTGGTGTCGGCAGTGATGTTAACCTTCTGGAAGCGTTGTAAACGTTGTAAAGGCTGTAACTAGAGTGCAAGGCTTGGTGTAGTCAGTGATATGAAAACAGCGTGACAGAAATTACATAATTTTGAATTGTTGAACAATATTGGTCATAATGAAAATATCCAATTTATATAGACCCGTACTAACCTCTTACCAATATTTATAAGATGTTTTGAGGTTAATGTTTGTCTTTCGAAATTTTCCTAATGTAAAATGTATTTTGATGAACTCTCCATGTGATAGTTTAGGTTGCATGTATGAAATTCCATGTAATGGTTTTGATATGCAATATATTTGACAATATAGGTGAAATGCTGGCAACCAGATTAAACCAACATCAAGATTGTGTCCGAATTGGTAATATGTATAACGCGCTTTTCGTTCGTATGAATTAATATAATTATTTGATAAACGGGAAAAATTCTTAAGACCTTTACTGCAGAGATGTGGTAAAAGACTGATAAGGTTTTTCTATCATTTCTTTTATTGTTAATTGTTTTTTTGTATTTTATCTAAATGCATATTATTATTTCTTACTGGCTTTTTCTGAATAATAAATCACGTGATCCTTATGACAGTAAAAATATGATGTATACATACATACATACATACATACATACATACATATATATATATATATATATATATATATATACTGTGGGTGTATATATATATATATATATATATATATATATATATATATATATATATATACTGTATATATATATATATATATATATATATATATATATATATATACTGTATATATATATATATATATATATATATATATATGGGTGTGTGCTACAAAATTCAATTCGTCTTCTATTAACGTATCACCATTTTTATGGGGGTAAGCATGGTTGCCTTCATCTGAAGGTCTTTGCTTTGGCTTTGAGGTAGATCGTAGTCCTGATCGGCTGCCCTGCCTGAAATCGCTTAGACCCCGGTAGCGTATGTTTGTGGGTTGTAACAGTCACCAGCGTCCTCCCAGAAGCGAGCAGTTCTTGCGCAGTAAGTTCGATAATTCAATTGATTAGACTATGAGTAAAAATAACTCGCAAGGCAAGTTCTTATATGGTAATGCGAACCTTACCCCGACTACATTCGAGTTTTTTTTTAATCCAGATTAAACAGGAGTGACGTAGCTGGTGGCTGAAAACTATGTAAATGGCTTTCAGAGCCACTCGGGTAGAATGTGTCAATGACAATGATGACCTCAGTGCAAGAGAGATCAGGTCCAGAGCCAAAGTTCACGAATAAATGCGGTTCAGTCATTGTACCTTCAGTGGGGTTGGTATGGTCAAAGTTGCTTGTTTCTAAAGACGGTTTTGCATGTACTTTTTACGTTCTTTTCCTGTAGAACTTTTCTCAGGCAAACGGCGTAAAGAATAATTCAAAAGTTCGGTCCTCAATTGTCCAGAGAAGCAGTTTCGATGCCAATCACGTTAAAATGTATGCACGTAGGTACTGTTTCAAATAATTCAATCAAATATATCATTCTCATATTCATTAACTTATTTTTCTCTTTGGATGTATGAGCGTAAATTTATCAATTGCTAAATAAAGTACTTGAATTCTCTCTCTCTCTCTCTCTCTCTCTCTCTCTCTCTCTCTCTCTCTCTCTCTCTCTCTCTCTCTCTCTCTCTCTCTCTCATAAATTGAGAATGTCTCTTTCCCACAAATTCTTGCCTCACCTCGTACACGTAACTTATCCCTTGCAGGTAGAGAAGCCGAAAACGTATCGGCAGGATTTTCATGACAGCTCAAAGAAGGAGAAGTAATGTAAAAGTTGTATCAATCGCCGGGAGTCGGTACGTACAAAACTTCATTGCATATCAGTAACCTCTTGGATAACCCCGTCCTCCCCGCCTCCGGGCCTGACGTCAGCTATTCCATTTCGTTATAACTATGCCATTCGGCATCATAGCCGCCTTTTATGTCACTTACCAGAGATTGAAATCACACGGAGACTCTGGCGCAAGACGACGATTCAAGAAAACTCATTTCAAGTTTACTTTTTGAATTGGGCTTTTAAAGATTTTTTTTTATTACATTCGTATATGAATACGATACAGTAGGGAAATTGGGTTTATGTTATTATTATTATTATTATTATTATTATTATTATTATTATTATTATTATTATTATTATTAGGCTATTGATAATGTTGTTGTGGTTAATATAATTGTTGTCACTATTAATATTAAAAATTATACGACCATGAAGATTCATAATGATACCATTTATCATTTTCAGTATTATTAATACATTGATAATATCCATGACTGATTCATATAATTTTCCCACAGAACAAATATTAAATAGGTAATAATAAAACAAAATTTTCTAACTGATAAATCATATTGTAATTTACCGCCCAATAGCCTATGGCTTTTACAATTTTAGATATGTTAACTCTGGGATTTCCATGAAAATAAAGATTGACTTAAAACATTTGTCATAAATAATACTGTATTTAACACTTTTAAACGATGCTTTATACTGTATGATTATTTTCTTAAAGTGGTTGATAGTCTATTGGATTAAAGTTATAATAGATGTCATATCTTGTTAAATGTTTTGGAAAACCAAACGACCAAGGACAATATTTCATGAAGATTTTCCTGGCAGATTTGGAGAACCATTTTTATTAGGAAAATAGACCGGTTTAAGTACCAGAATTGGCGAATTGTTTTTTTTTATATTTCTATACGGTGACGGAAGTGTATGATACAAACAACATTTCCCTAAGTAAACCACAAGTGCAGGACATCCAGGACAGAGGAGTCGAAACAGTAGGGCTTTGCACTAAACACTTTGGAACAAAATGACGTTACACAGGGCTCTCAGTAACTTCATCAGGTGCCAAAGCACATCGATCATGAAAGAGACTAACAATATTTACAATGGAAATCCAGACCTATGAGGATTGGCCATTCGAAGATTTGAAAACGGTAACAAAGGAATGTATAATATATATATATATATATATATATATATATATATATATATATATATATATATATATATATATATATATATAATTGGCATACGAATATTTCCACATTGAAGGGTGGCACCAGTAGGCGTTATATTTTTGGCTTTTATCAAGAATGTATGTCATGAAATGATATTCACATTCAATTATATGTACATATATATATATATATATATATATATATATATATATATATATATATATATATATATATATATATATATATATACACATACATACATACATATATATATATATATATACGTACAGTATATATATTCATATATATATACGTACAGTATACAGTATATATATACATATATATATATATATATATATATATATATATATATATATATATGTATACATACAGTATATGTATATATTTCTATGTATTATTAAATTGAGAATATTCTTTGGTTTGATCCACTTTTTATTATACTCTATAAACAATATATTATTAGGTAATTTGAGAAAAAGGATTTTGTATTGATAATTTGCAGACTCGTTCAGTTCTGCAAATACAGTGATACAGGTTTTTTTCACTTTTAAATAACTGGTGTTTCTTATCTTCATATTGATTATTATTAGAATGTCAATATACACTAATTCGTTATGTTTCAGTTATATTTGTTCTAAACGATAAATTATAAATGGAAAATCTTTATACACATTATATCTATTTACATGTAAATCTGATTTCTATTGACTATGATGATATACATT
Source organism: Palaemon carinicauda (assembly GCF_036898095.1). Lineage (NCBI taxonomy): Eukaryota > Metazoa > Arthropoda > Malacostraca > Decapoda > Palaemonidae > Palaemon > Palaemon carinicauda. The sequence continues at coordinate 87,658,725 of NC_090751.1, forward strand.
ATACCTATTTCTACAATGAGTATAACTCACATTCTTTTTTAAAATCTCTATATCACATTACTTATCAAAGAAATCATAGTGTATAACACTTATTATTTCTAACTTTTGTGTATTTCTAGTATTAAGTGTTTTACTTTGTTACATATGAGCATTATTGGGCTTGAAAAAAAAATGACTAGAAAATATCCCT
>NC_090751.1:87663914-87666414 GCF_036898095.1 Palaemon carinicauda
CTCGTATGTCCCTCATATATTGGGCTCTTTGCGTCTATATGCGTAGGAGTTGATTATATATATGTATGTGTAAAATATATATGTATATATATATATATATATATATATATATATATATATATATATATATATATATATATATATATATATATATGTATAAGACTGAAGATTACTCTTGTTGGTTTAAAGCTGGCTTTGTTCCAACATGGGCTCTTCCGCGTAATATAGCATAGCATCCCTTAAGAAGATTACTGTTTAAGCTGTCTGTTTATATATGGTTTTTTGAGATCTCACGGGGCGTATATTATCGTTTTAAGTGTAAAATGCCACAATAAAGTTTTCCCTGGGTCATGACGAGGACTATCAGGTAAATTATTATTATTATTATTATTATTATTATTATTATTATTATTACTAGCTAAGCTACAACCCTAGTTGGAAAAGCAAGATGCTATAAGCCCAAGGACTCCAACAGGGAAAAATATCCCATTGAGGAAAGGAAATAAGGAAATGAATAAACAATATGAGAAATAATGAACAATTGAAATAAGATATTTTGAGAAGAGTAATATCAAAACAGATATTTCATATGTAAACTATAAAGAGACTTAAGTCAGCCTGTTCAACATAAAAACATTTTCTGTTCTTTATATTAATTTCTGTGACCACTCTCAAATGGTCTGTGTGCAGAAAGAACAAAGGATATATTTGTTCCCAATTCTCCATGGGTAAAGAATGAATTCATTCCCCTTCCCTAGCGCGGCATTTTGTATATACAATATTATTAGTTTTGCATCTTATTTTGCAAATATGAAAAGTATATTCTATGGTTTTCGTTCAACAACGAATTGCTATTAGTTCATATTATGCAGTTCTGTAGTTTATATCTATTTATCCAGCATAGAAAAAGATTGAAATTCGCATATTTTATTATGTATATATGTCCTTGCATTTTGTTTTTATTTTTAACTCCTCTCTTTGAATGAGCTATTTATTTTCCCTGTTCGAGCCTCTGGGCTTATAGCATCATGCTTTTCTAACTAGGGTTGTAGCTTAGCAAGTAATAGTAATAATAATAATAATAATAATATTAATGATAATAATAATAATTGATAAATATAAGATAATATTTTAAAGCAGAAGTATAGAGGCATTGATTAGTTTTTCGCGAACCATTGTTGAAAGCACAAAATCTTAAGTAGCTTGGACAAAATGGGTTCGTCTGACTGGTATCGGGCTTTTGGTTCTGCTTAGAGAAACCAGCGTGGATACTTTTTCTGTGGTAATCCTAATCCCGACTCATAAAATAAAACATAGAAAGGAAATTTTATGTTCTACGAAATTTGCGAGTATTTAGAGTAATGCCTACTTATGAATCTTGCAATGAAGTGGCAGTACTCCTTGAAAACTAAATGATTTTGTATTGTTTTAAGATTAAATTTCTAAGGACAGTGCAAGAAAGGGCTTTATTAAATTTCTAAGGACAGTGCAAGAAAGGGCTTTATTATTATTGTTGTTGTTATTATTATTATTATTATTATTATTATTATTATTATTATTGTTATTATTATTATTATTATTATTATTATTATTATTATTATTATTATTAACACAGTGGTCATCATTGATACTAAGAAAACCCTGAAACATCATCATCATCATCATCACAGTGGTCATCATTGATTCTAATGAAACGCTGAAGCAAATCATTATAATACTCCGTATAATGTCAGTCAATTTTCAAAATAACAAACAATGTTGGTTAGTAGCCAACCACTGCTATAACAGAAGACATCTTACCTATCGGGTAGGCGAAAGCTATCATGTAAGAAGCGTTGATGGAAGCGGCACACACAAGGAAGTTATCCTCTCTCACCAGGTAGTGGTGGATGGCTCTCGGCGGACTCACTAAACACCACAGTGCCGTCACCATTACCTGGAACAGATCACAGTTTTTATGACAAATGCACTTAAATATTTGAGAGATTGCAGGAATTCCGAGTCTTTCTCTCTCTCTCTCTCTCTCTCTCTCTCTCTCTCTCTCTCTCTCTCTCTCTCTCTCTCTCTCTCTCTCAAGAAGTAACTTAGTATTTTTATAATCCACAATTACCATTAGACTGAATTTCCTTACATTTCTTGGATATGCTCTAAACTGTCCTTACTGTAAGCCTTAAAACCGAGGGTCTAAATGAATAAAAAACAAAAAAACTCCCTCTTCCTTGACTGGGCAGATGCAAGGGACAGTGACATTTCCTTAGGTAGCAGGGCAATTTCTCAGAGACTGGCCATTGATAATTGATCCAGTAGGTCAAGATTGTAGAAAGATTAAGGGGTCGTGATTTTGGAAATACATACAAATGTAAAATTTGTGTGTGTGTATGTATATATATATATATATGTGTGTGTGTGTGTGTGTGTGTGTGTGTGTATACTTATGGCATTAATGTTCATAATCCCTAGATGAGTAGAGCTAATCAAATAAGATCGTTGCATTAGGGGT
>NC_090751.1:87671414-87698914 GCF_036898095.1 Palaemon carinicauda
ATATATATATATATATATATATATATATATATATATATATATGTATGTATGTATGTATGTGTGTGTGTGTTTACATTTACTCCGTATGTTTATCGTTCTTATAACTTATATTTCACTTGTAAAGGATCAACTCTGCCATTCATTAGATCAGTCATTAAATTCTTAACAATTTGTAAATACCACATATTGAAATAAGACACCGACCCTTACCTTCAGTATAAAAACGAACGTCATGGCGTAACACAGAAACACGCCCGACAATAGAACGTAGGAGAGCTCCCTGCCGGACGCCCTCACCACGGGCGTGTCATTGTAACTGACGAAGGCCCACATGACAACGCTCGTCATGATTAAGCCCAGTGAGGAAAACAGCATGGCTCCTATTGCCCACAGAGAGTCTGGTTGGATGTAAACCTTTAGCCAAAGAAGATATTTATTCATTAAGGGACGGACTGGAGTTAGAGAAATGAATTGAAATTTTCCTTCATGTTTTATTATTATTATTGTTGTTTTGATGATGATGATGATGATTATTATTATTATTATTATTATTATTATTATTATCAATATTATTGTTATTATCATTATTATTATCATTATTATTATTATTATTATTATTATTATTATTATTATCAGCTAAGCTACATCCCTACTTTTTCAAGCAAGATACAATAAGCCCAGGGGCTCCAACAGGGATAAATAGCCCAGTGGAGGAAAAGAAACAAGGAAATAAATAAACTAATCAAAATAAGATATTTTAAGAATAGTGATAACATTAAATTAAATGACAGAGAGAGAGAGAGAGAGAGAGAGAGAGAGAGAGAGAGAGAGAGAGAGAGAGAGAGAGAGAGAGAGAGAGAGAGAGATAATTTTCAGGTCATAAAAGCTAGGATTACGTTCTAGGAAGTACAGAGTCAGTAATTAACTATTTTGCAAGTTGGGATTTACTCATTTCTGAGAAAATCTAAGCACACAGATACAAACACTGATGGATTTCTCTGGAATATTACAGCAATCCTTTTTGTTTGCTCTCAGTGTTTATTCTCCTCAATGATTTCGCAAAAGTGTAGGATAGAGAACAGATAATCGACATAATTTTTCGCTTGATTCATCATTTGCTGACATGCATTGTAAATAAATGGCGTTAAAAGAAACGGTAGATATCTGGCAACATTTATTCCAGGATTTTTACCGTTTTAGAAACGGATATATCGTCGTAAAAGCGTGATATTACGGTCACCAACCTGTAAAAGATAATAACAAAGTAGGGTAAAAATTACGGTCACCCGTATTTCACAGTATATTTTTACGGATAATTTCGCATTAGATTTTCGGTGTTTTTCTAACAGTGCAGAAAACTTGAATGAGTGCACACAGCTTCAACCCAAGAACGACATCTTTATTTATTGCATAAATACTCGGCTAATTAAATCATCTATTTCACTTCACATGATAGATAAACCCAGAAATAACACAATGCCTATGTAAAGAAATGTTTAAAAATGCACAGCCCTTTAATCAGTTAATCAATTGTTGTCATTAATGGTATGTTGACTTAACATGAGTAAATAGAAATCTGCTCTCGAAAGGCAATATTAGCCCGATAACAATGCTGGCTCAGGCTTGTGTTTGTTCATGATTATCTTGTTGCCTTGAATCTTTGTCATATGCACTCATGGATTTGATTAGATTCATAATGTGATAGACGATAAAAAGCCATTTAAAAACGAAATAAAATGTTTAAATATTAATTAGCTAGTGTCGATACATATTATTATTATTATTATTATTATTATTATTATTATTATTATTATTATTATTATTAAAAGCTAAGCAACAATCCTAGTTGGAAAAGCTAAATGCTATAAGCCCAAAGGCTCCAACATGGAAATGATAGCCCAGTGAGGAAAGGAAATAAGAAAAGAGATAAACTACAAGAGAAGTAATGAACATTTAAAATACAATATTCTAATAACAGTAGAAACATTAAAATAGATTTTATCATATATAATCTATAAACTATAGACTTACAACAAGGGGAATGTATTGAGGAAGTCTGATTTTAAATTTGTTATATGAGAAACAAAAAGGCTATAAAATTGATCTCTATCCCACTTGCACTATAGTATACAATCTGCAATTTATTAGTGTGCTCACCTCGGGTATAGGAACGCAAGTCAGTTGGTCCTTCGAAGGCAGGGTCCCCATCGAACAGGATAAGCACTGCGTCTCATCCTTGGAGTTAACGATCTGGAAAACAGATTATTGCTGTTATAAATGACCAATTAGCTGTCTTTGAGAGAAGGGATGGTATGTGGAAGATCTAAATAGTGGTTGGTGTCACATCCATTGGTGCAGGGGTTCACATTAGGTTTATTAACCCTTTCAGGAGCTTACGTAGGCTTAGGCGAAGGGACGGTACATAACCGGCCTACTCTAAAGGGCTGTGATAGTCAATTGGAAAAGCCCCTGCCTGGCAGTCTGTTGGCCGGGAGTTCGAGATCCGCTAAAGCTCGGTACTTTCCAGTAGTGACTGCAACCTCACCATCCCTTTGAGCTAGGTATGGGTAAGGGGGTTTGGGAAAACCCATAGGTCTACTTACTGAGTCAGCAGCCATTTCCTGGCCCTCCCTGGTCCTAGCTTGAGTGGAGAGGTGGTAGGGTGGTGACTTGGGCGCTGATCATATGTATATATAGTCAGTCTAGGCCTCTAGGGCATTGTTACTGTCCTTTGATTCTACCATTCATGAGTGGACTTGAAACCTTTAAATCATTGAAACCACTTATAAGTTTAAAGCCACACTTTGTCCCACTAAGAAGCTTCATTTACAGTGTTTCGAATGCCCTTGGATATAAAGAGCTTATAGCCGTGCCTTGCATGTATTTTTGTGTATCATAGTTATTTATACACTTTTCTTTTGATAGTTATGCCTTCATCTGTTAGCTATTCCTTAAAATTGCCTATCCTCTCTCCTCCTGTTACTTCAAAATGACATGGCTCTTGTAATCTTGTAAGTATACCGTACACTATTATCTTCATTATATAATAAAGAGCAAGTGTCTGTGTGTATATATATATATATATATATATATATATATATATATATATATATATATATATATATATATATATATATATATATATATATATATATATATCTCCATGTAAGCTCTCCACACACACACTCACACACACACATATAATATATATATATATATATATATATATATATATATATATATATATATATATATATATAAATGTGTGTATGTATGTATGTATATGTATGTTTCTTTACTGTCATGCTGAGCGGCAACCACTCGGAAACAACAATCTCCGACAATAGCCCAAATTGCCGTGTGGTAATTACGAAAGGGGAGGCGGTTGGAGGGGCTGAATCTGTGTGTGTTTGTGTCGGCGCCTGTGCGTTTGTATGTATTTCATTCTAAATATTCAGCCGTCCTTTTTGACAGATCGCATACACTAGTGTATAAGTAAAGTACATTAAAGCGCCTATCTATGTTACCCCACTTCTACCATTCTCTACTCCCGTTCATTCAAAGCTCTCTTTATGTCTTACCCGTTGCCATTCATATCATTCACTCACCTTGATCGCTCTCATACATCAAGGCCATAACAGTGAGGTCTTCGCAGGTCCTTTCATCCCCTCCAACCTTCATCTTCCTGAGAATTTTCAATCCTCCGTCTGTCTTACTTCTATTGTTGTTTCCTTCCATCATCGTTCTTGACATTTTTACTCGCATATGTTTGGCAATAGTTTTCTTGTATTTTCAAGAGACTTTGATACAGTATACATATTTTTTTGGTAACTGATCTAAATCTAAATCACCATTTCAATTTAAGAAATTTAACCATAACCAGCAAGCAACGGTGGCGACATTTAGAATAATCAGAGAAATCGTGATTAATCTGTCTTTCCCTTATGAATTACACTCAATTTGCGAGGAACATGGCTGACACTTGATCCCGGCTCCCTCAATCACCGGCTATTTATTCTGGTCATTGTGTACTACTTAACAGCCCCCCCCCCCCCCAATACATAAGCTGCCCAGAAGCAAGAGACTTTCAGGCAAAGATTGGCTTACTCTTCAATATAACATCACGTGAGGAGTCCATAAGAATTTTTATTAGTGTTGCGGGCTAGATTTGAAATCTGCAACATTTGATAGGCATTTTATATCATCAAAATCTTTTAGGAATTTCAACTGTGTTTACACATACCATATATTCATTTATGTGATAATTTATGACATTTACTAGTGGTTCTCATTTATTCATATAAGCCGTAAATACCTCTTGATATATAATTCACTCTGAATCGGGACAATAGCTTCTCGCTAACCAGGGATTCGAACCCTGACTCAGACGAAACGGAGGTTACAGTGACTCCGCCTTTATATATATATATATATATATATATATATATATATATATATATATATATATATATATATACATATATATATATACATATATATATATATATATATATATATATATATATATATATATATATATATATATATATATATATTTGGACATTTATAAGACCGGCTACGTTTTCTAAATACATATTTTACTTCTCTGCTATTCTCACCTTTCTTACACGAAGGATAATTGCAGTTGTTTAGTGGTTAGTTGCAGCGTTATGCGTTTTACTTATCAAAACTTTGCATTGGGGTTATAGTTTTGCCACTTAGAATATTGAAGAGCATAAAAAATTACTCAGGTCTCGTCACTTAATAGCTGTTGTAGGAAACCATTCCATATTCTCTCTCTCTCTCTCTCTCTCTCTCTCTCTCTCTCTCTCTCTCTCTCTCTCTCTCTCTCTCTCTCTCTCTCTCTCTCTGTCTCAATTATAATTTATATCCTCCCATCCCAAATCTTTAGAACTTCTTATGAAATTTATAAAACTATATTTTTATCAAGCAGGAACTTTAGCATCTAGATACCTTAAAATTCTCTCTCTCTCTCTCTCTCTCTCTCTCTCTCTCTCTCTCTCTCTCTCTCTCTCTCTCTCTCTCTCTCTCTCGGTTTCCCCCGAGATGGGGCAACGTGTACATTCATTAATAAAAAATGTCAATTTAGTAGTTTTTTAATGGAATCTGGGAATAATGGCATCTCCTCGTACTTTCCATATGTTCTTATATCCAAACCAGCTTGTGTAAAGCTTATGGTTATGGTGTAAATATCGTAATTTCCTCTAGCCAAACCAGCTTGTGGGAAGCTATGTTTATGGTATACATATCGTAAGTTCCTCTAGCCAAACCAGCTTGTGGGAAGCTATGTTTATGGTATACATATCGTAAGTTCCTCTAGCCAAACCAGCTTGTGTAAAGCTTATGTTTATAGTATACATATCGTAAGTTCCTCTAGCCAAACCAGCTTGTGTAAAGCTTATGGTTATAGTATACATATCGTAAGTTCCTCTAGCCAAACCAGCTTGTGGGAAGCTATGGTTATGGTATACATATCGTAAGTTCCTCTAGCCAAACCAGCTTGTGGGAAGCTATGGTTATGGTATACATATCGTAAGTTCCTCTAGCCAAACCAGCTTGTAGGAAGCTATGATTATGGTATACATATTGTAAGTTCCTCTAGCCAAACCAGTTTGTGGGAAGCTATGGTTATGGTATACATATCGTAAGTTCCTCTAGCCAAACCAGCTTGTGGGAATCTATGGTTATGGTATACATATCGTAAGTTCCTCTAGCCAAACCAGCATGTGTAAAGCTTATGTTTATGGTATACATATCGTAAGTTCCTCTAGCCAAACCAGCTTGTGGGAAGCTATGGTTATGGTATACATATCGTAAGTTCCTCTAGCCAAACCAGCTTGTGGGAAGCTATGGTTATGGTATACATATCGTAAGTTCCTCTAGCCAAACCAGCTTGTGTAAAGCTTATGGTTATGGCGTACATATCGTAAGTATCTCTAGCCAAACCAGCTTGTGGGAAGCTATGGTTATGGTATACATATCGCAAGTTCCTCTAGCCAAACCAGCATGTGTGAAGCTTATGTTTATGGTATACATATCGTAACTTCCTCTAGCCAAACCAGCTTGTGGGAAGCTATGGTTATGGTATACATATCGTAAGTTCCTCTAGCCAAACCAGCTTGTGCAAAGCTTATGGTTATGATGTACATATCGTAAGTTCCTCTAGCCAAACCAGCTTGTGGGAAGCTATGTTTATGGTATACATATTGTAAGTTCCTCTAGCCAAACCAGCTTGTGTAAAGCTTATGGTTATGGTATACATATCGTAAGTTCCTCTAGCCAAATCAGCTTGTGGGAAGCTATGTTTATGGTATACATATCGTAAGTTCCTCTAGCCAAACCAGCTTGTGGGAAGCTATTTTTGTGGTAGACATGTCGTAAGTTCCTCTAGCCAAACCAGCTTGTGGGAAGCTATGTTTATGGTATACTTATCGTAAGTTCCTCTAGCCAAACCAGCTTATGGGAAGCTATGGTTATGGTATACATATCGTAAGTTCTTTTAGCCAAACCAGCTTGTGGGAAGCTTATGGTTATGGTGTATATATCGTAAGTTCCTCTAGCCAAACCAGCTTGTGGGAAGCTATGTTTATGGTATACATATCGTAAGTTCCTCTAGCCAAACCAGCTTGTGGGAAGCTATGGTTATGGTATACATATTGTAAGTTCCTTTAGCCAAACCAGCTTGTGGGAAGCTATGGTTATGGTATACATATCGTAAGTTCCTCTAGCCAAACCAGCTTGTGGGAAGCTATGGTTATGGTATACATATCGTAAGTTCCTTTAACCAAACCAGATTGTGTAAAGCTTATGGTTATGGTGTACATATCGTAAGTTCCTCTAGCCAAACCAGCTTGTAGGAAGCTATGATTATGGTATACATATCGTAAGTTCCTTTAACCAAACCAGCTTGTGTAAAGCTTATGGTTATGGTATACATATCGTAAGTTCCTCTAGCCAAACCAACTTGTAGGAAGCTATGATTATGGAATACATATTGTAAGTTCCTCTAGCCAAACCAGCTTGTGGGAAGCTATGGTTATGGTATACATATCGTAAGTTCCTCTAGCCAAAGCAGCTTGTGGGAAGCTATGGTTATGGTATACATATCGTAAGTTCCTCTAGCCAAACCAGCATGTGTGAAGCTTATGTTTATGGTATACATATCGTAAGTTCCTCTAGCCAAACCAGCTTGTGGGAAGCTATGGTTATGGTATACATATCGTAAGTTCCTCTAGCCAAACCAGCTTGTGGGAAGCTATGGTTATGGTATATATATCGTAAGTTCCTCTAGCCAAACCAGCATCTGTAAGGCTTATGTTTATGGTATACATATCGTAAGTTCCTCTAGCCAAACCAGCTTGTGGGAAGCTATGGTTATGGTATACATATCGTGAGTTCCTTTAGCCAAACCAGCTTGTGTAAAGCTTTTGGTTATGATGTACATATCTTAAGTTCCTCTAGCCAAACCAGCTTGTAGGAAGCTATGTTTATGGTATACATATTGTAAGTTCCTCTAGCCAAACCAGCGTGTGTAAAGCTTATAGTTATGGTGTACATATCATAAGTTCCTCTAGCCAAACCAGCTTGTGGGAAGCTATGTTTATGGTATACATATCGTAAGTTCCTCTAGCCAAACAAGCTTGTGGGAAGCTATTTTTGTGATAGACATGTCGTAAGTTACTCTAGCCAAACCAGCTTGTGGGAAGCTATGTTTATGGTATACATATCGTAAATTCCTCTAGCCAAAGCAGCTTGTGGGAAGCTATGGTTATGGTATACATATCGTAAGTTCTTTTAGCCAAACCAGCTTGTGGGAAGCTTATGTTTATGGTGTACATATCGTAAGTTCCTTTAACCAAACCAGCTTGTGGGAAGCTATGGTTATGGTATACATATCGTAAGTTCCTCTAGCCAAACCAGCTTGTGTAAAGCTTATGGTTATGGCGTACATATCGTAAGTATCTCTAGCCAAACCAGCTTGTGGGAAGCTATGGTTATGGTATACATATCGTAAGTTCCTCTAGCCAAACCAGCATGTGTAAAGCTTATGTGTATGGTATACATATCGTAACTTCCTCTAGCCAAACCAGCTTGTGGGAAGCTATGGTTATGGTATACATATCGTAAGTTCCTCTAGCCAAACCAGCTTGTGTAAAGCTCATGGTTATGATGTACATATCGTAAGTTCTTCTAGCCAAACCAGCTTGTGGGAAGCTATGTTTAAGGTATACATATTGTAAGTTCCTCTAGCCAAACCAGCTTGTGTAAAGCTTATGGTTATGGTGTACATATCGTAAGTTCCTCTAGCCAAACCAGCTTGTGGGAAGCTATGTTTATGGTATACATATCGTAAGTTCCTCTAGCCAAACCAGCTTGAGGGAAGCTATTTTTGTGGTAGACATGTCGTAAGTTCCTCTAGCCAAACCAGCTTGTGGGAAGCTATGTTTATGGTATACATATCGTAAGTTCCTCTAGCCAAACCAGCTTATGGGAAGCTATGGTTATGGTATACATATCGTAAGTTCTTTTAGCCAAACCAGCTTGTGGGAAGCTTATGGTTATGGTGTACATATCGTAAGTTCCTCTAGCCAAACCAGCTTGTGGGAAGCTATGTTTATGGTATACATATCGTAAGTTCCTCTAGCCAAACCAGCTTGTGGGAAGCTATGGTTATGGTATACATATTGTATGTTCCTCTAGCCAAACCAGCTTGTGGGAAGCTATGGTTATGGTATACATATCGTAAGTTCCTTTAACCAAACCAGCTTGTGTAAAGCTTATGGTTTTGGTGTACATATCGTAAGTTCCTCTAGCCAAACCAGCTTGTAGGAAGCTATGAGTATGGTATACATATCGTAAGTTCCTTTAATCAAACCAGCTTGTGTAAAGCTTATGGTTATGGTATACATGTAAGTTCCTCTAGCCAAACCAGCTTGTAGGAAGCTATGATTATGGTATACATATTGTAAGTTCCTCTAGCTAAACCAGCTTGTGGGAAGCTATGGTTATGGTATACATATCGTAAGTTCCTCTAGCCAAACCAGCTTTTGGGAAGCTATGGTTATGGTATACATATCATAAGTTCCTCTAGCCAAACCAGCATGTGTAAAGCTTATGTTTATGGTATACATTTCGTAAGTTCCTCTAGCCAAAACAGCTTGTGGGAAGCTATGGTTATGGTGTACATATCGTAAGTTCCTTTAGCCAAACCAGCTTGTGGGAAGCTATGGTTATGGTATACATATCGTAATTTCCTCTAGCCAAACCAGCTTGTGTAAAGCTTATGGTTATGGCGTACATATCGTAAGTATCTCTAGCCAAACCAGCTTGTGGGAAGCTATGGTTATGGTATACATATCGTAAGTTCCTCTAGCCAAACCAGCATCTGTAAAGCTTATGTTTATGGTATACATATCGTAACTTCCTCTAGCCAAACCAGCTTGTGGGAAGCTATGGTTATGGTATACATATCGTAAGTTCCTCTAGCCAAACCAACTTGTGTAAAGCTTATGGTTATGATGTACATATCGTAAGTTCCTCTAGCCAAACCAGCTTGTGGGAAGCTATGTTTATGGTATACATATTGTAAGTTCCTCTAGCCAAACCAGCTTGTGTAAAGCTTATGGTTATGGTGTACATATCGTAAGTTCCTCTAGCCAAACCAGCTTGTGGGAAGGTATGTTTATGGTATACATATCGTAAGTTTCTCTAGCCAAACCAGCTTGTGGGAAGCTATTTTTGTGGTAGACATGTCGTAAGTTCCTCTAGCCAAACCAGCTTGTGGGAAGCTATGTTTATGGTATACATATCGTAAGTTCCTCTAGCCAAACCAGCTTACTGGAAGCTATGGTTATGGTATACATATCGTAAGTTCTTTTAGCCAAACCAGCTTGTGGGAAGCTTATGGTTATGGTGTACATATCGTAAGTTCCTCTAGCCAAACCAGCTTGTGGGAAGCTATGTTTATGGTATACATATCGTAAGTTCCTCTAGCCAAACCAGCTTGTGGGAAGCTATGGTTATGGTATACATATCGTAAGTTCCTTTAGCCAAACCAGCTTCTGGGAAGCTATGGTTATGGTATACATATCGTAAGTTCCTCTTGCCAAACCAGCTTGTGGGAAGCTATGGTTATGGTATACATATCGTAAGTTCCTTTAACCAAACCAGCTTGTGTAAAGCTTATGGTTATGGTGTACATATCGTAAGTTCCTCTAGCCAAACCAGCTTGTGGGAAGCTATGATTATGGTGTACATATTGTAAGTTCCTTTAGCCAAACCAGCTTGTGTAAAGCTTATGGTTATGTTGTACATATTGTAAGTTCCTCTAGCCAAACCAGCTTGTGGGAAGCTATGTTTATGGTATACATATCGTAAGTTCCTCTAGCCAAACCAGCTTGTGTAAAGCTTATGGTTATGGTGTACATATCGTAAGTTCCTCTAGCCAAACCAGCTTGTGGGAAGCTATGTTTATGGTATACATATCGTAAGTTCCTCTAGCCAAACCAGCTTGTGGGAAGCTATGTTTATGGTATACATATCGTAAGTTCCTCTAGCCAAACCAGCATGCGGGAAGCTATGTTTATGGTATACATATCGTAAGTTCCTCTAGCCAAACCAGCTTGTGTAAAGCTTATGGTTATGGTGTACATATCGTAAGTTCCTCTAGCCAAACCAGCTTGTGGGAAGTTATGTTTATGGTATACATATCGTAAGTTCCTCTAGCCAAACCAGCTTGTGGGAAGCTATGGTTATGGCATACATATCGTAATTTCCTTTAGCCAAACCAGCTTGTGGGAAGCTATGTTTATGGTATACATATCGTAAGTTCCTCTAGCCAAACCAGCTTGTGGGAAGCTATGGTTATGGTATACATATCATAAGTTCCTTTAGCCAAACCAGCTTGTGTAAAACTTATGGTTATGGTGTACATATCGTAAGTTCCTCTAGCCAAACCAGCTTGTGGGAAGCTATGGTTATGGTGTACATATTGTAAGTTTCTTTAGCCAAACCAGCTTGTGTAAAGCTTATGGTTATGGTATACATATCGTAATTTCCTCTAGCCAAACCAGCTTGTGGGAAGCTATGGTTATGGTATACATATCGTAAGTTCCTCTAGCCAAACCAGCTTGTGGGAAGCTATGGTTATGGTATACTTATCGTAAGTTCCTCTAGCCAAACCAGCTTGTGAGAAGCTATGTTTATGGTATAAATGTCGTAAGTTCCTCTAGCCAAACCAGCTTGTGGGAAGTTATGGTTATGGTATACATGTCGTAAGTTCCTCTAGCCAAACCAGCTTGTGGGAAGCTATGGTTATGCTATACATGTCGTAAGTTCCTCTAGCCAAACCAGCTTGTGGGAAGCTATGGTTATGGTATACATATCGTAAGTTCCTCTAGCCAAACCAGCTTGTGGGAAGCTATGGTTATGGTATACATATCGTAAGTTCCTCTAGCCAAACCAGCATGTGTAAAGCTTATGTTTATGGTATACATATCGTAAGTTCCTCTAGCCAAACCAGCTTTTGGGAAGCTATGGTTATGGTATACATATCGTAAGTTCCTTTAGCCAAACCAGCTTGTGGGAAGCTATGGTTATGGTATACATATCGTAAGTTCCTCTAGCCAAACCAGCTTGTGTAAAGCTTATGGTTATGGCGTACATATCGTAAGTATCTCTAGCCAAACCAGCTTGTGGGAATCTATGGTTATGGTATACATATCGTAAGTTCCTCTAGCCAAACCATCATGTGTAAAGCTTATGTTTATGGTATACATATCGTAACTTCCTCTAGCCAAACCAGCTTGTGGGAAGCTATGGTTATGGTATACATATCGTAAGTTCCTCTAGCCAAACCAGCTTGTGGGAAGCTTATGTTCATAGTCATTCTGGTTTTTCTATAGTAATTTCGATTTGACCTTAGTTGATCTTCATGAAAGATTTCAGATAATTTGTAAAGACCTTGAGTAACAAACAGGCTGACATAATTCTTTTTATAGTTTATATATTCAATATCTGCTTTGATGTTACTGTTTTTCAAATATTTTATTATTTGTTAATTATTTCTCAAAGCGTTTACTAATTTCATTATTTCCTTTCCTCACTGGGCTCTTTTTCCCTGCTGGAGCCCTTGGGCTTGTAGCTTCCTGCTTTTCCAACTAGGATTGTAGCCTAGCGTGTAATAATGATAATAATAACTATAATAATAATAATAATGATAATAATAATAGATTATTAAATTGTTAGGTTTTAAACACATACCATTCATTCCCGAAATTTGGAATTCTCTGTTTTCCGTTGTAATCATGCAGTGTTTCTCTATTTAAGAATTATATTAGTAATGTTTTTAGTGCAATGCCCATTATTACACTTGTAGGACCTGCCTTATTTTGAGTAGCTCTGACCATCTCTTTCTTTAGATTATAAGAGGTGAATGAAAGCGAACAAATAAACAGACCAAGATGCTGCGGCCATAAAGTCTTTGGAGAGGCAAGAAAAGAATTGAAATGCGTCGAATCTCTCATCAAATATCCTGTGTGGGGCCTTCCTGTCCTCACTCAGTTTGCTTTGGGTCAATATTCGCCAAGAGAGCGAAAAAGCTTTAGCCTTATCTTACTAAGATTTTTTTTTATTATTATTATATTTGCTGCTACCTTTCAAATGAAAAAAAAAAAGAAAAGTTTAAAAAGTACAGTCCAATTCTATGACAGCAACAAGGTTCAGTTAAGAAGTATGAAATGATGTTAGAGAGAGAAAAAATGACTCGCTTTGTTTTAAAGAAGAAGGATAATTTGGCTCTGTTGTCGTGTTTCATCCGTTCCGAAAACACCCGGAAGTAAGATGATGTTGACTTTTGGCAAGAAATTTAAAAGAGAGAGAGAGAGAGAGAGAGAGAGAGAGAGAGAGAGAGAGAGAGAGAGAGAGAGAGAGAGAGAGAGAGAGGTATTAAAACTCACCCAAGTTTAACAATGAAACATTGTAAATTATGTATATATGTTTTTGTGTGGCTCTCGTGCAACTGTTTTGACATTGCAGTGTGGTTATTATATTCTTAATCTTTAACACTTACGAGTAATAAGGGGAAGTGGAAATCTCTTGCTCTGAGTTTCCCAACCCTTGGCCTTCCATTGAATACAGAGGAGTTGCACATCAAAATTATTGCAACATATGCAACGGAGAGTTGAATTGTAATCACTTCATTATGCACCCCTTGAAATAATTTCGAAACTCTCTCTCTCTCTCTCTCTCTCTCTCTCTCTCTCTCTCTCTCTCTCTCTCTCTCTCTCTCTCCTAATATGAATAAACTTTCTCCGATCACCAACACAGCGCTTGGGAAATATCTCTGTGAATATTCTTGGATAATTTGTACTAAAACATCAAGTAAAGCTATTTCTGCTGCAGTTTTCAATCTTTTTTTATATCTTCTTTGGAATCATCTCTTGCTAAATCTATAATGAGGAAATATTCAAATGGAATTAGGATTCGAAACTAAACTGTAAATTGGGATGTTTGCTTCTTCGTTTAAATATTGCAATAAATTTCCCAGTCATCACTATGTAATATATAACTTCCATTGCCAAAGTCCAGAGTAATACAGATATGTGTGTATGTGTGTGTTTGTATTATAATTTTCAAGTAATGATTAAATGCTGTCAGTTTTAACCATAATATACAAAGGAGTTGTATGTACATATCATTAATACCCGTACCAGTAACATTAGTATTTTCATGCATCACTAAAGAATATGCAGGTTAGTCACGTAGGCTAGTTGTAGCTTAAAGTGAGTTAATGTTGATATTTTGTTTTTTCACTTAATTCCCATTTACAACAAAATTCATTTATGCCACTTGTAATAGAGGTTTATCTTCTCATATATATATATATATATATATATATATATATATATATATATATATATATATATATATATATATATATATATATATATATATTAAGAAACGAAAAATGAATTAGATTTTATTCTCAGTGGAAAAGTTAGTTTATTTAATGATGTAACAGTGTTAGAAAAGTTAAAATCAAGCGATCGTAGATTGGTTAGAAGCAAATTTTCTTCGATTTAAGAGAAAAACTAATCTTAATAAAGAAAATAAACAATCCTGTAATAACAGAAAAATCTGATGAGTTTAGCTTAGCATCACAAAATAGATACTCCCAGTTATAGGATGAAATGTATAGTAGTAAAGAAGAAATAACCAACAATTTAACTAAATGTGAATTTGAACGAGCACAAAATATAGGTGAAAAAATTTCTAAACATGTTAAAGGAAAACTATCTGAAAAGATCAAAGCCTATATAAAAAGATTGGAAATGGGGGTAAAATCCAAGAAAGATGGAAAAGAATTAGCAGTGCTATCCAAAACAATAAACAAAATAAAAAACCAAGATGATCACAAACACAGTGAAGCAAATATTGAGGAAACACTAAAGAAAGGATGAAGCATAAAATTGTTGAAAAGAATACTTAGAACGGGGCACCAAAAGATGTTTGCTTTAAAGGATGAAAATGGAAATATTATTAACAACAGAGATGAAGTGATACACATTTCAGAGGATTTTTACATAATGCTACACAGTAG
Organism: Palaemon carinicauda; assembly: GCF_036898095.1. Taxonomy (NCBI): domain Eukaryota; kingdom Metazoa; phylum Arthropoda; class Malacostraca; order Decapoda; family Palaemonidae; genus Palaemon; species Palaemon carinicauda. The sequence goes on from NC_090751.1 coordinate 87,686,035, forward strand.
TTTACTCTTCATAGCATATAAAATATTTACATAGGACATATTAGGTCGAATAGGAAGCCAGCTAAACTTCAATCAACCAAGCTGGCAGGCAGGCTTTAGAAGTAGGTATTCAAGAACTAACAAAATCCATGTAATTAACCAGCTAATTGAAAAATAAACAGATTATGATAAACCACTATGAATGGCATTTGCAGACCATGAGAAAGCTTTAGATTCTGTCAAAAATTCAGCAGTAATGAAAGTCCTTCAAAGGCAAGAAGTAGATGAATCTTATGTTAGAACACTTGAAGTACAGCAATCCTAAAACTACATAAAGATAGTGAGAATATTCCTATTGAAAAAGGAGTTTGACAGGAAGACCCTGTCTCTCCCAAATTATTCATAGCATGTCTAGAAGAAGCTTTTAAGAATTTAGATTGAGAAAAGGTAGAAATTGATATTAATGGAGAATACCTTAACAACTTAGGATTTGCAGAATACATGGTTGTGTTTAGTGAATAATGGGAGAATTACAAAAGGTGATAAAAAATTGGAATATTGAAAGCAGAAATGTAAGACTAAAAATGAATATGAGTAAAACTAAGACATACGAACCTCTTGAGACTGTTAATGGATATACTTCTATTTCTATCCATTTACAAAGGCACTTTTCCCAATTTTTGGGGGGTAGCCAACGTCAATAAGAGGAAAAAAGGGGGACGTTTCCCCTCTTCACTACTCCTAGCCTGATGAGGAATTCAGCTGATTTTGGTTGGTACTGCTAGGGTGACACACCCCACCCTCCCCCGTTATCCATCACAAATGAAGTTTCATATGCTGAATCTCCTACTGCTGCTCCTCAGCAGTCACCAAGGCGACTGGAGGAAGCAGCGGTGCCTACCGGAACTGCATCACAATCGCTTGCCATTCATTCCTATTTTTAGGATGTTCCTTTCTCTCTCTCTCTCACATCTATCCTCCTATCACCCAGAACTTTCTTCACTCCATCCATCCACCCAAATGTGGACTACCTCTTGTACTTCTCCCTCCCATCAACTCTTGCATTCATCACCTTCTTCAGCAGACAGCCACTTTCCATTTTCTCTACGTGGCCAAACTACCTTAACACATTCATATCCTCTCTAGCTGCTAAATAATTTCTTACACCCATTCTCACCTGCACTACTTCGTTCCTAACCCTATTTAATTTTGATACACCAGCTATTCTCGTCAGACACTTCATCTTGAACACATTCCATTTGTGTCTGTCACTTTCATTCCCGACAACTCCGAATCATACATCACAATTGGTACAATTGCTTTCTCATAGAGAACTATCTTTACATTCATTCCAAACCCTCTTTTCTTTACCACTCCCTTCTCTGCCCCCCAACACTTTACATCCTTCATTTGCTTTCAGACGTACATCTGCTTCCACTCCATCATTTGCTGCAACAACAGACCCCAAGTACTTAGACTGATCTACTTCCTCAAGTAACTCTCCATTCAACATGACATTCAACCTGGCTCCACCCTCCCTTCTCGTGCATCTCATAACCTTACTCTTACCCACATTAATTCTTAACTTCCTTTCTCACATACCCTTCCAAACTTGGACACTAATTGACTAGGCTTCTCCGGGTCTGCAACCAGTATAGTATCATCCACAAACAACAATTGATTTACTTTCCACTCATGATCACTCTCGTCTATCAGTTTCAATCCTCGACCAAGCACTCGAGCTTTCACTTCTCTTACCACTCCAAACAAATTGAACAGCCATGATGACATCACACATACCTGTCTCAGCCCCATTCTCACTGGAAACCACTTGCTCACTTCATTTCCTATCCTGATTCCTACATCCCCTACCTCTTCTAAAACCACCCTGTATTTCTAAAATTGTATCCTCTGTTATATCCTTAATCCCATTGATTAGTACTCTCCCATACACTTTCCCAACCATACTCAACAAACTAATACCCCTGGAATTACAGTACTAATGCCCATCTCCCTTACCTTTATTTAGTGGTACAATACACTCACACACCCAGTCCACTGGTACCATTGATAACATAAAAGATATATTAAACAATCCCTTCATCTAACATTTCGGCCACCACACCATCCATACCAGATGCTTTTCCTATCCCCGTTTCATATAGTGCTCTCTTCTCTTCCTCTCTTGTAGTCTCTCTCTCATTCTCATCTCCCATCTCTGGCACCTCAACACCTGCAACAGCAATTATATCTGCCTCCCTATTATCTTCAACATTCAGTAATCTTTCAAAATATTCCACCCACCTTTTCTTTGCCTCCTCACCTTTCAACAACTTTCCATTTTCATCTTTCACTGTCTTCATTCCTCGATCCAATCTTTACTCTATTCTTTTCTTTCCGAATCTTCTTATTCTCTTCAAATGAACGACCCAATCCCTGACTATGCCTCCAGGCAGCCACCCTCTTTGCCCCAGCTACCTTACGTTTATACTTACACATTTTTCTCTCTATATCTTTCATACTTCTCTACACTATTACTCTGCAGCCATTCTTCAAATGCCCTCTTTTTCTCTTCCACTTTTATCTTCATTCCTTCATTCCACCATTCACTACCTTTCCTCATGGTACCATCAACAATTCTCTTGCCATACACTTCACTTGTAATCTCAATGACATTTTCTTTTATTAACTTCCACTCCTCTAAATTACCAGTTTCTCTCACTTTCACTGTCATGTGCCACTTCCAACCTTTCTTGATATTCACTTTTTACCTCTGGTTTTATAAACATTTAAACCTTCACTACCTCACTTTTACATACCTCCACTCTATCCCCCCCCCCATCTTTTCCTACAACTAATTTTCCTTCAACCAAAAAATTAGCAGAAATACCGTTAGCCCTACTCCTAAACACGTGTACATGTTTCAATCTTCCAAACATCCTTCTAGATATCAACACAATCCATTAATGCCCGTTCAACCGCTATTCCATTTGCCACATTTACCTATGTATACCTGTTATTTTCTTTCTTTTTGAAAAACTTATAACTTAATACCAGCTCATGCTCAACACATACATATACCAGTCTCTCACCACTCATTTTCACCTGGTACGTCATACTCCAGCATCCACTTTAGCCTTTAAGTCACCCATGACAATTGCATAATTCCTTTTAACCAGTCCTTCTACACATCTAGTTAATTCATTCGAGAATTCATTTAGCTCTTCTTCACGTTTCTCACAACCTGGCCCATACACACTAACAAAAGCCCAACATTCCCTACCCAACGTAACCCTTACCCACATTAATGTAGATGATATCTCCTTCCATTCCACTACTTTACTTGTCATCCATTCACTCAACAATAAAGCCACACCCTCTCTTGCTCTTCCCCTTTCAATCCCAGATACTCTACCAGTCATTTCACCAAACATCACTTCACCCTACCCTTCTATCTTTGTCTCACGCAAGGCCAATATATCCACCCTTCTATTCATAAACATACTTCTTATCTTACATCTTTTACTCTGTATCGTTCTACATCCATGCACATTCAGACACCCCAAAACTAGAGCGCAGGGAGCAGTCACTCTCCCCCTAGCTCCTCTCCCCTGATATCTCTCAGGAACAAAATTACCGGAGATGGGGTTCCCAGTCCCCTCATCCCGTCCCTTTTAGTCGCCTCTTACGACACACAGGGATAGGTTGGCGCTATTCTAATTGTTGTTATGCCCCTGCGGCCACAGGGGACATATAAATACTTAGGACAAACAGTAAGCATTTCCCCAGGACACGAGTCCGACATTAAAAGAAGGATAAGCATGTAATGGAGAGCATATGATAAAAAAAAAATGGATTATGAAAAGTAAAATGCCTCTTCTGTAAAAATTTCAACTTACACACACACACACACACACACACACACACACACACATATATATATATATATATATATATATATATATATATATCTATATGTACATGTGTTTGTGTGTATGTAAATATATATATATATATATATATATATGTGTGTGTGTGTGTGTGTTTGTGCTTTTTATGTGTGTATTACATGTACATGTATTGATGTATGTGTGGGGGAGGGGGCATGAATAAAAAAAGTTATTAGTTTGCAAAGCAGAAAATTTTATCGTCCTTTTAACCCGATGTGGTAAAGTAATTGTAAAAATGATAATGGTTTGTAAGCCAAAGCCTTTGAGCCAAGCTAGATATAGCATGAACCTTTGAGAATGATTTTAGGTCATATGCAAATGAGATAATATGCATGGGATGTAACAAAAATAATTCATTTCTCTTTAATAACAAAGTTATTCCTTGGGGGTGAATGATATAACAAGAGAGAATATTGTGTTAACTGTATTTTCCAAATATATTATTCCATACGTACACCGGGTATATTTCATCTTGCTATTATTATTATTATTATTATTATTATTATTATTATTATTATTATTATTAGCTAATCTACAGCCCTAGTTGGAAAAACAGGATGCTGTAAGCCCAAAGGCTCCAACAGGGAAAAATAGCCCAGTGAGGAAAGGAAATAAGAAAATGAATAAACTGCAAGAGAAGCAATGAACAATTAAGATAAGATATTTTGATAACAGTAACAGCATTAGAATAGATCTTTCATGCATAAACTATAAAAAAGAGAATTATGTCAGCCTGTTCAGCTTAAAAACATTATTAACTTCTGTTTACACTCGTCTCTTTTCCCAAAATATTTTCTTTGTAATGGAAAGCTAAAAAATATTTTTTTTTCACTGCAATATCTAATCTCTAACTGATAACATATAACGGGTGCACCAATGACTACACCATCTGAAGAAAGTTGAATATTCGTCTAAATGATCATAACTGTAATGTAGTCAATTGCAGATAACATTATTTCAAGGGACCTTTTTTTATTTATTTATTTTTTTTTTTTTTTTGACTATTACCATGATTTCACAGTTCTAATTTGAATTTATTCTTTCTTTTAATATTCCACCTTGCCATATGCAAGTCGTGTCATCTGAAATCTAATCATTTCGAAAGTTTAGTATCATCATTGTCAGCCGTTACTAATCCACTGTAGAATAAAGTCCTCAGACATGTCCTTCCACTTGCTTCTGTTTATGGTCTTTCTGTGCCAGTCCACACCCGCAAACTTCCTTTGTTCATTGATCCATCGCCCTCTGCTTCTTTTACAATCTCTAGGGACCCATTCTGTTATTCTTGATGCCCATCTATTGTCTGTCATTCTCATTATATGTCCTGCCCATGTCCATTTCTTTTTCTTACATGTTAGAATATCCTCTATTTTAGTTTGCTCCCGTGTCCATGTTGCTCTTTTTCTGTCTCTTAGTGTTATTCCCCATCATTATTCTTTCCATAGCTCTTTGAGTTGTAACTAGCTTATGTTCTAAGGCTTTAGTAAGGCTCCAAGTTTCTAATGCATAAGGTAATACTGGTAGGACTGTCTTACTAAATACTTTTCTTTTTAGAGAAAGGGGCATTTTACGTTTCATAATCTTATTTTGTTTACCAAATGCTCTCTATCCCATGCATATCCTTCTTTTAATTTCGGTCTCGTGTCCTGGTGAAACACTTAATATCTGTCCTAAGCACGTACTGTATATCCATTAAGTCTCTAGAGGCTCGTCCATAACTCTTTTTTGTTGTCTTTCTGCATTTTCATTTAACATTATCTTAGTTTTACTCATATTCACTTTCAGTCCTACATTTCTGCTTTCTCTATTCAAATATTCTCTAATCTTTTGCAATTCCTCCCATGATTCTCTAAACACAACTATGTCATCTGCAAATCTTAAATTATTGAGGTATTCCCAGTTAATATTAATTCCTACCTTTTCCCAATCTTAATTGTTAAAAATTCTCCTAGACATGCTTTAAATAATTGAGGTGAGATGGGGTTTCACTGTCACTCCTTTCGCAATCGGAATTTTCTCACCATCTTTATGTAGTTTTAGGATTGATGTACTTTTTGTATAGATACCTTCAAGAGTTCTATCATGAGATTCTTCTATTATTCGTTTTTGAAGGGCTTCCAGTACTGCTGAAGTATGAGGTAGAAATTTATTTCTATTTGAACACGATGTTGTGTTGATATTTATCCATATATATATGTATATATATATGTATATATATATATATATATATATATATATATATATATATATATATATATTTATAAATGTATATATATTTATCAATATATATATATACATTTATATATATCTATATATATATATATATATATATATATATATGTATATATGTATATATGTATATATATATATATATATATATACATATATATATATATATATATATATATGTGTATACATATATATATAGTTATATATATATATTATATGTATACAATATATATATATATATATATATATATACATATATATATGTATATATATATTATATGTATACAATATGTATATACAGTATATATATATATATATATATATATATATATATATACATATATATATATATATATATATATATATATATATATATATATATATATATATACATTGGCCTATATGCATACATCTATGAGAAGTCAATTAAACTAATGTACCTGATAGGTTGTGCAGTTGAAACAGTGCCAGCAGCAGGACTCTCCCTCCACATATTTTTTGGCCTGTCCCGTCCGGCAGGGCAATGAGCACACACTCGAAGGAGGTGATGGATCGTCCAACTTGAACTGCAGCACTGAAAAAAAGCAACGGAAAAAAAGAGTGAGAAATAGAACGAATGTTTTTCCCGTCGTCTAAATTGCTCGCGGATGAGAAATTATTCTGCTTATGTGTGTCTGAATGAGTTATATTGATTCATAATCGATAGACTAGATTTTCCCACTGCTTTACGCGCTATTTAATTTAGTGCTCGTAGTAATAGATGTAACGGCAAGACCAACATCACTTGAAACAGTTTTAATTCTATTATTGCTTACAATGATATCACACATGCAGTATATAAAACTAATAATCTATAATATAGCATATGAAGTCTTTAATACAGGGTAATAAATTGGCCTGGGCACCAGCCACCCGTTAAGATACTACGGCTAGAGAGTTATGGTGTCTTTTGACTGGTCAGACAGTACTACATTTGATCCTTCTCTCTGGTTACGGTTCATTTTCCTTTTGCCTACACACACACAGGAAATAGTCGGGCATATTCTTTACTTATTCTCCTCTTTTCTCATACACCTGAAAATACTGAGATTATCAAACAATTCTTCTTCCTCTTAGGGGTTACTGCACTGTGATTGTTTAGTGGCCACTTTGCTGTCGGTTAGGGTAGAAGGGACTCTTTAGCTATGGTCAGCAGCTCTTCTAGGTGAAGGACACTCCAAAATCAAACCATTGTTCTCTAGTCTTCGGTAGTACCATAGCCTCTGTACCATGGTCTTCCACTGTCTTGGGTTAGAGTTCTCTTGCTTGAGGGTACAGTCGGTGACGCTTTTCTGTTGTTACTCTTCCAAATATATGTTATTTTTCCTTTTTTCCTTTCCTCACTGGGCTGCATCCTGCTTTTCCAACTAGGGTTGTGGCTTAACAAATAATAATAATAATAATAATAATAATAATAATAATAATAATAATAATAATAATATTAATAATAATTTGTCATTGTTATGAGCTAACTTATGATTTCTACTTACTTTGTATTTACCAATAAATCCTCGACTATTCGTGATAGATGTTTTTACCAATAAGCATTTGTTTGCAAAATACCTTATTATTCACCCATAATCCATCATTACTGTATTTTCTCTCATCCCATATCAATTGGTTTTATGCAAATCTATTCTATCTTTTCTACGTCAATTATTAATTTCACGCAATGCTCTTACTTACCTCGCGATTAATGTCTTTTTTTAATTGCTCTCGTTTGTTATTATTATTATTATTATTATTATTATTATTATTATTATTATTATTATTATTATTATTATTATTTTTATTATTATTATTATCATTAGCTAAGATACAACCCTAGTTGGAAAAGCAGGATGCTACAAGCCCAATTGTTCCAACAGGAAAAAAATAGCCCTGTGAGAAAAAAAAAACACCGAAATAAATAACTACAAGATAAGTAAGGAATAACTAAAATAGAATATTTTTAGAACGATAACATCAATATAGATCTTTCATATATAAACTATAAAAAGAGAAATAACAGAATATTGTGTCTGAGTGTACCCTCAGCAAGAGAATTCTACCACGAATTATTTTTTTCTATTGTTTTAACCATTCATCATCAGTTGATTTTTGTTGATATACCTTTGTAATTACAAAAGGCATATTTTTTTTTCTTCACAAATACAAATGTCATCCTTTAATGCATTAACTTTGCCTTTTTAATGAAACGAAATGCTGTAAGGGTAAGTTTAATCCTTGAACTTGCTTTAGCTACCAAAGGGGAATCATCCTTAATTTTTAAACCCATTTTCTATCTGGCCATATGTAGTGATGTTTAATTATATCTAATCTGTAAATTAATCATGCATACATATTATATTAGACAAGCTCTAATCCTTCTTCTCATTACTCATACTTATCAACAATTTCACGATCCGTATGTTACCTCCTTTTGCACTTATACTTACCGTCCATATTAAGCCTGAGTTCCCCTTCAATATATTGCCCCACCGTCTGCCAAGCGTATTGACCCGGTGATGTCTGTTTGAAATGGATGATGTTGTACCTTGCGGGACCGTCTCCCTGCTGGTCGAATTTGAAGTTGTCCCCACTTAGACCTTAGAAAACGGGAAGCAGAGTAATGACAAAAATAAGTTTCTTTTCATTGAGGTGCAAGTTTCACTAGCAAGTGGCAGCATTGATAAATAAATAAAATATGAAGAAGTACCTGTACCTGTACATGAAACTATTCCATCGGAAGCCGATTCATTAATACACCTAGAGTCGTGTCAGTAAAACTGGGTCAGGTAAATTTAGTAGACAACTAACTATAAGGCATTTTAGAAGATATATTCAAATGCCTGGGTGCGTGAGCACACACATACACATACATAGCAACAAATACAACTGTTTCTAGTCCACTGCAGGACAAAGGCCTCAGATATGTCCGTAGTTATGTCTGGTGTTTGGCCAGTTCTCATCGCCAAGTTGGCCAATGCAGATTCGTGATGGCAGGAGACTTTATTCTGACTGCTTACTGCAAACCAACCTAGTATTGGAGGCGCTGACTAGTACAGCTTTGCTGATCATGGGGATACTCAAACATTCTCACGCTGTTAAGGGAACCGCATTCGGAGAGGGCATATGTATAGTGTATAGTGTATATATATATTTATATATATATATATATATATATATATATACTTACTGTATATGTATAATATATATATATATATATAATATATACACATATATAATATATATATATATATATAATATATAATATATATATATATATACTGTATATATATATATATATATATATATATATATATATATATATATATATATATATATATATATATATATATGTGTGTGTGTGTGTGTGTGTGTGTGCGCTTGTGCGTGGATGTAAGAGAGAGAGAGACAGAGAGAGAGAGAGAGAGAGAGAGAGAGAGAGAGAGAGAGAGAGGGGGGGGGGGGAATTGTATTCCTCTTCGTCCCGAAGATTTGATAAGAGGGTGTACTTCACCAGGAAAAAAAGAGAAAAATCTGAGAAAGAAATGAAATCCAATAGTCCTTCCTTATTCGTCCCATCTATTTCGCCCTCCAGCAGATCTCTTTCGGGAAAAAGCATTATCTAAATTCTGTCTACCGTGGTACTTCTCCCAATTTTGGGAGGTAGACGACTATAAAAAAACGGTAACAAAAGTGGATTTATTTTCTCGTCGTTCCTCCCAGGCTGATGAGGGACTCGGCCGAGTTTGGTTGGTACAGCTAGGGTGCCACAGCCAACCTTCCCCCGTTATCCACCATAATGGATCTTCATATACTGACTCCCCTACGGCCGTTACCTCAGCGGTCACCAAGGCGACCCGAGGTAACAATTGCTCGCCATTCATTGCTTAAATGATTCCAGAAAAATATGTTTATATATTCGAGAAAATTTGCAAAAGGTCTAATAAATCATTATACAGTGACTGGAATTAATCAGCGAAATCAAAGTCAGAGACAGATTTCAACTGTTTGTATGACGATCCTCTTGTCAACATAACTTTTAATAAATCACTTCTAGTAATAAAGTTACTTTTCCATCCATAGGCAGACTGTTTCTATTTATTTTCTCTCGATGAAATTACAATTGCTGATCGGAATATCTGATTTTGTCAATTGAATTGAGAGCTGACATTCTCTAAAGTGGATGTGATTTGGGCTTTATAGCTGTACTTATCTTGAGCTATAGCTTTTCAAACAGTATTTGCCATTTGCCCTATATGAACATTATGAAACACAAAATTCGATTCCATCCCACGCTTTTCCTTTATTTGTTCTTGAGTAAATCTTCAATCACACACATACACATACAAATACATACATACATACATACATACATACATACATACATACATACATACATATTTAGATAAATAATTATTCATGTTTCCGGCTGAATTTTCATTATTTGGCTTCATTACTGTTTTTTTTTTTCATATTAGTTTTCGGCTTAATTTCATGTTGGTTTTCTTTTACCATCTTAGCCTTCCTTTCTTAATACTTTATAATTCATATAGGAAAAGGGCTGTAAATGAAACTTCTAAATAATCTCTCTCTCTCTCTCTCTCTCTCTCTCTCTCTCTCTCTCTCTCTCTCTCTCTCTCTCTCTCTCTCTCTCAAAGGTTCATCTCTTGTGTACATATTTTATACTCTATACACCAGCAAATACAGGAGTATACAACAGATCTCTTAGATCTCTTATGGTGACTTTCACCCTAGTGCCCAGCTTCTTTACCATACGTAACTTCAAATTTCACAAATAGTTGTCCAAGGTCCCAGGAGTTCTAAAATGGAACTTTGTAGTACCGTTAAACTACTGTGTAATCATTACTGTTCTCAGTCTTCAGTAGCCGACCCAAGTATTTCTCGTGATGCTGGAAATATTTGAGATCAAATTGATATTTAGCTTTCTGCATTAATTAAGACCAATATCTTGAGTTTTTTGGCACCTGTAACAATTTGGCTTAACATTTGTTACAGTTCTTATAATTTTTTTCACACTGAGTCAGCCCATTTCAATTACTGCAACGAAAAAAAATAAATATTGTTCTAAGTTTCTACTCATAGATGCGCAGAAAAAATAGCTCGCGTTCTTTCATCAAAGGATAAAATCTGAAATTATCAGAAATCCAGACTAGTTTGACATTAGAAAATACTGGAACAAATGATCCCTTGTGTTGAGAAGTAGTTTAGTGGGCCCTGCAACCTATATCAAATTCTCATTTATGTTTTAGCTTTAGAATTCTTAGATCGATTTAATAACATACATTTATATGTATAGTACACCTCTCTCTCTCTCTCTCTCTCTCTCTCTCTCTCTCTCTCTCTCTCTCTCTCTCTCTCTCTCTCTCTCTCTTTGTTTGTGTGTGTGTGTGTCTGCAAGTGTAAGAAAGTATGCACTTACCCATAAAAGTAACATTCCTTAGATAGCGAAGAAGTTCCTCGCCATTAATTGGAGACATTCTGGGACACAACCCTTGCTGTTCGCCACAAAGCCGATGGTGCATATTTCTGTAATTAAAAAGAAGTTTGTTATTAAGATGAAAAAGGTCATGGGGGAAAAGGAATATTTAATTAATATGTGGTAGACCGACATATATTTACTCTCTCTAGCCCAATAATTCCTGGAATGCTTTTATTCTGTTCTGGGTACACAAAACTAGTCAACATATGTCATATATCACACTTGCTCCCTGGAGGTCAGATATCACAGAATTTTTTTTTTCGGAAATCAAATTTTTTCTTTATTCTTTCCCGTGACCATTGTCCGGATAGTTTGATTTTTAAGACAGTGAAATAATCTTTTATTTTTTTCATTCTTTTTATTGATCTTCGACAGAAAGGAAATTAAGTTAACTAATTGAGAATGATTTCTTAAAAGGGGAAATTTATGCATAATATTGGTCTAAACATGAAACAATATTTTGATATGATTTTGCCATTGATAGAATTATAAACCTTTTATTTATTCTAGATGATGTATGTGTTATGAAATTGCCTGAAACTGCCCAGGTAAAGACTGAAGACAATATATGAAATTCTGTTCAGATTTTTTCACATTGTGAAGATTTCCTTGAAATTATCTTTATCTAATCAAAATCATAAAAAATAAACTATAAATTCTCTAAGAAATAAAACGATATTTATGAGAGGCTGGAGAAGAAAGAAAAATACTGAATCAGCATCAACGAACGAATAAAGCTGATAAAATTCGTCTTGGCGTTTAGCCTCAGGTTTCGAAAAACAAAGTAAAGGAAGAAATAAAACGCTATAAAAACACGAACCCGGAACCAATATTGCCGAATGCCTCATAGCTTAGAGAGAGAGAGAGAGAGAGAGAGAGAGAGAGAGAGAGAGAGAGAGAGAGAGAGAGAGAGAGAGAGAGAAATTTCAAAGGCCGCTCATGAATGACAGAGGCTAGGGTCAGTGACATTGACCTATCAAGAAGGACAATGTCCTAAGGGCTGACCACATATACTTTACATATCAGCGCTCAAGGCCCCTCTCCACCCAAGGTAGGACCAAGGAGGGCCGGGCAATGGCTGTTGATGACACAAAATATAGACCTATAGACTCCCCCAATCCGCCCATCCTTAGCTCGCAAGGATGGTGAGGTTGCAGCGACCAAAAGGAACTAACGAGTTTGCGCGGGACTTGAA
>NC_090751.1:87701414-87703914 GCF_036898095.1 Palaemon carinicauda
TCGTGTATTTTGATCGATGAAGTGTCATATATAATGAAAGAACAAGAATGAGTTGTGTACTTTAGACAAGAGAGTGTTTTTTGCCAAACATTTGACACATTGATATTTTAATGGAAATAATTGAGAGAATATAGAAAAAGAACTAGGAATTCAGGCAGAGCTGTGATATATGAAAAAAAGACCGTAAATGTTAAATAGAATTTGCGATATTTGTTGCTTATGAAATTTTAGTTGGTGATGATGAAGAAACGTTGCAGAGGCTGGCAAAAATATTTTGAAAGTGTTTAAAATAAGAGCAGATTGTAAGTAAGGATGATAAATGTATATTATATTCTGAAGAATTTGAAAGAAAGCGAAGAAGGAAATCGAGCAGGTGTTGGCAGGATGGAATGGCAGAGTAAAATAAACCAGTTTTTTCCCCTAAACTATGTTTAAACTTTAGTGAATAGCCATCAATCCTGAGCACTGCTTGAATGGTCCTTGATTCTACATAAATACCCTTTGTCATTGATGCAGTAAGGCCTCAGCTAAAAACATCTTTGGAGGATTTTCCATCTACTTTAGGTAGCTAAATAGCTTTTGCCCCGATGGAGGTGAGACTGTTGATCGGTTTGACGTACTTTTGATGATCCTTTATTGAATGGTCAAAAGACAGCTAGTAATTCAAAATATAGATAACACTGTCAATAGATATAGATTGCAATCACCTGTAAGAGTAAATCTTATGCAGTGTTGAATACTATGGACTTAAAAATTACTTCACTTTAAGAGAATGCATCTATCGGTAATTATAGTCAGATTCTTCTTTTTGAATAATCCTATGTATGCATAAAATGAGCATTGGATCTTTATCCTAAATTGTTGTAATCTTCATGAAATATCTCCAAATGTTTGGTTCATGTAGCTAGAACATGAAGTTCTGATCGGATACTTAGTCCAATCATTTTAATTTTGACACTTTTTCCCGTTCAAATGGCATCTACTCTTTGTATTTTGTATGACATAGCTGGAACATATAAAGAAGACTTCAAGATTAACCGGATTCTAAAACAAAGTAATACTTGGTTCAGTAACACCACTGATACTAGCACAGCTACCTTTTGAAGTGTGCTCCTATGCCAGCACGGACGCTTGCTAATTAACAACCCATACATGTGACGGAATCTACCGAGTGAGTTTTTACGAACTTTTAACATTATGAACGCTGCTTTTGACTAAGATAGACAACAACGAAACACTGCTGTTTTGTCCTTCACATCGAGGTAAAGATAAGAAAAAAAAAATAAATTAACGTATTTCAGTTATTTACCTATATACTTAGATTTTGAATCAATATTGCATATTGATTAATGTACATCAAACTAACATGCAATTTGCAAAAACATACACGTCTTGAAAATTTCCACCATGCACATATTTTGTCAATACAGTATATGTCATATAATTATGTGGTAATTAATGTATTTTTTCGTATTACGTAAGTAATACGTAACCATTATGCGGTATCATGCACACATGCAGGTTATTGGCATTCAATTTATTCGTTTTAATCTTGTTATCTTTTAGTCAGCATCCAGTTTTAATAGGGATCCGAAACGGTAAAAATATTGCGCATCACAGTATTTTGTTATGCACTAAAACTTTGACAGCCCTGGATACAAAGTGAAGATGATCACATTCACAGTATTGACGACCAGGGTTTAAACATTTAAGGTAATTACCCTAGTTTGAGGTACTTTTTGTGGTTTCAAGGTAATTTCGGTTTTACTACCTTAAAATTTAAGGAAATATGAAGAAGTTTTAAGGTAATCTTAGGTAAAAAGCAGCAGCATTTAAGGTAATGGCCATATGGTACATGCTCGAGTTTAAACCCTGAATATTGCGTCAAATTTCTGTATGTTCTATGACCCCTCATGCAAAAAAATTCAGCATGTCTTTAGTTCATTTGAAAGTATGTCGATTTTATTGTGTAGAAACAACATTATAGTTTACTTCCTACTTCAAGTGGAACTAACATCATTGAGATAAGCAGGTTATGAACGATGCTAAAGCTCAGCTTGAATGAATATTAATCTATTTAGGAAAAAAAAAAAAACATATTTCAGCGCTCGGAACGCAAACAATAGATTTTTTAACAGTACTGTTTGACCTGGGACATCATCCTCAGTCAATAAAACGTTTTGAAACGTTCCTTATTTAATCATGTTAAACATATGAACAGTGTCCAAGTGGGCGCATTACATGTGCGGTAATTGGGGGATTATAACTGGGAACGTTTGAACTAGTGGTTAAACTTACATCAAGTTTCGGGGCATTGAATCTCAAACAGTTGTAAGAAAGAAAAAAAAAAAAAGGAAAAAAAAAACACCTAACCAAACCCAACTAACCTAACCTAACCTAACCTAACCTAAATAGTGGTAACTGCAATCAATCCTCGAAAACATTACTTTCAGCAACTAAATGCGTTCATAATTACTGATTTTGTAAGTGCAATTATGAA
>NC_090751.1:87716414-87721414 GCF_036898095.1 Palaemon carinicauda
AACCTTTTTTCTGGATAGTAAGCTGGGTGCCTAGCCTAGCAAACGTGAGCATATTTGTTAATTAATCGAAATCATATTCTTATTACAGGCAAGCACTGTTATTCTTCCTTACCTCTGGCACTCTGCTTCTGCAGGAGTTTCTTGACTATGAAGTCGTAAGCTACTTCTTCAGCGACTCCAGAATCCTTAACCAACTTCTCCTTTACAGCAATGCAAATGTTGTTTATCGCCAAGAGACCTTCCAGTTCCTCGAAAGCCTACAATTGATGAATAGGAAAAATTACACTGTTAAAAAGACCGTAATTTTGATCGGAAATTCTCCGTAAAAATCGTTCTCAGCTGTATTTAAGTAAAATCTGGGTGACCGTAATTTTTACTTTACCTTGTTATTATCTTTTACGGGCTGGTGACATTAATATCACTCCTTAACGTCAATATATCCGTTCTTAAAACGGTAACTGCATGGCAAAATTTATTCCAGGATTTTGACCGTTTTTAATGCCAAATTTTTAACAGTGTAAGACGCTACCTAGGCTTAAGGAGAATTGGTTATTAAAGATAAAAATAAAGGTTAGTTGTAGTTCTAGTATTTAGAGAGCTTAGAATGGAAGGAAATTACGATGTATCTGAAGGAATTACTTTCAAAGAGAACTGAAGGACGTGAAATGTATATTTCTTTTTGCGAGAGACCAACCAATGCCTAGAATTTCAAACGCCGAATTTAAAAGAATCTAAAATCTATCCCTGAATTACTTGATTTTAAAGATCCAACTGCAATGCTATTCCTAAACATGTACTTAAAAGGCTCAGTTTAATTTGTGTTTCAATTCATGTTTAAAAGAAATAAGAATTAAAAGCCGAAGCAAGATTTAAAAGCCCGATTTTGATGTATATTTCGATATATAAAGGTTCTATTAATATTTGCGTTAGATTTTTAAAAAATTATCTTCTATTGTGTTTATTACATGCGTTGAACATTAAATATTTACATACGTCACTATGCAATTTCAAAAGTAAATTAAAAATTGAAAATTTACATACGTCCCGATGCAATTTTAAAAGGAAATTAAAAATTAGAAATTTACATACGTCCCAATGCAATTTCCAAAAGGAAATTAAAAACTGAAAATTTACATACGTCTCGATGCAATTTTAAAAGGAAATTGAAAATTAAAAATTCACATACACCCCGGTGTAATTTCTGAAGGAAATTAGAAACTGAAAATTTACATACGTCCTGATGCAATTTCAAAACGAAATTAACAGCTGAAAATTTACATACGTCCTGATTCAGTTTTAAAAGGAAATTAAAAGTTAAAAATATACGTACGTCCCGATGTAATTTCTAAAGGAAATTAAAAACTGAAAATTTACATACGCCCTGATACAATTTCAAAAGGAAATTAAATACGGAAAATTTACATACGTCCTGATCCAATTTTAAAAGGAAATTAAAAGTTAAAAATATACATACGTCCCAATGTAGTTTCTAAAGTAAATTTAAAACTGAAACTTTACATACGTCCTGATGCAATTTAAAAAGGAAATTAAAAACTGAAAATTTACGTACGTCCTGATTCAGTTTTAAAAGGAAATTAAAAGTAAAAATTTACACACGTCCCGATGTAATTTCTAAAAGAAATTAAAAGTTAAAAATATACATACGTCCCGATGTAATTTCTAAAGGAAATTAAAAACTGAAAATTTACATACGTCCTGATTCAATTTTAAAAGAAAATTAAAAGTTAAAAATTTACATACGTCTAGATATAATTTCAAAAGGAAATTAAAAACTGAAAATTTACATACGTCCAGATGCAATTTCAAAAGGAAATTAAAAGGTAAAAATTTACGTACTTCCTGATGCAATTGCAAAAAGAAATTGAAAATTTACTTATGGCCCCATACAATTTCAAAAAGAAATTGAAAACTAAAAATTTACGTACATCCTGATGTAATTTCAAAAGGAAATGGAAAAAGCCTGGTCAAACCCCCCCTCCCCCCAAGGGAACTTGTCTGATATATTTTCCCCAGGAGGAATTCGGAGGAATTGCTTCACTAAATACCCAGACTCCATACAACTTCCCCTTAACTTTACCAATCCCTTCTAACTTGCATCAGTCCTTAAGGGTCCCGTAAGTTGGAGGGGGGAAGGGAATTGATGGATTGGAAACATCTATCCTACGCCCCAACTGATTCTAAGTCCTCAAAAGAACTTTTCTCACCTTAATGCCGTAGTTCGATTCCTCGTAGATGATGGAGATGTAAGACCAATTGAGCAGCTTAACGATCTCGACCATGGCTTTGACTTGGTAATGGTCGGAGGGAATGGTGCGCGAGAAGTATTCGAACCTCTGCTTATTGCTTAGCTCAGGAGAAGTTGAGAAGAAGCTCACCTGAAGTGGAGGATAATTCTATATTGTTAGGTAAGGGAGATAGTATCGAGTGAAGGAAACACAGCTGGGTCAAGAGGAGAGTTTTTGGGCGTAGAGAAGAATTTTTTATTGGTGGGAAATTACCCCTTTCAGCGTGGTAAAAGGTTTTACGAGAGGGAAATACTGTTATGTGGGGAAGTACATGAGGAGACTATTATTACGTGAGAATTGTTTTACGTGAGGAAACTTCTGCTACGTGAGTGTGGTTTTACATGAGGAAACTAGCATTACGGGAGAAGAAGGGTTTTACACGATGAAACTATTGTTATTATTATTATTATTTTTTTTTTATTATTTTTTATTATTACCATTATTTTTATTATTATTATCATTATTATTATTATTATTATTATTATTATTATTATTATTATTATCTAAACTACATCCCTAGTTGGAAGAGCATGATGATGCAAGCCCAAGGGCTTCCACAGGGATAGTAGCCGAGTGAAGAAAGCAAATAAGGATATGAATAAAATATATATAAGTTATGAATAAGAATATAAAATATCTCAAGAACAGTAATGTCAATATAGATCTGTCATATATAAAGTATAAAGAGAGACTAATGTTAACCAGTTCAACATAAAAACTTTTGTTGCAAGTTTGAGCTTCTGAAGTTCCACTGATTCAACTGCCAGATTAGGAAGATGATTTCCAAATCTGGTCACGGTTGGAATAAAGCTTCTAGAATACTGTGTAGTGTTGAGCCTTATGATGGAGAAGGCAAGACTGTAATAATTAACCGCTGACCTAGCACTACGTACAGGATGGTAGAGACTGGGAAGATCTGATTGCAAAGAATGGTCAGAATTATGAAAAAAATCGTATTCAACAATCATAAAGAACTAACTGAACTACTATGCATGAGATTATGGTCTAGATCAGGAATAAGAAATTTAGATCCCAAGATTTTGTGTAACAAATAAGATGAGAGTCAGCAGCTGAAGACCAGATGGATGAACAAGGTAGAATAAAACAATCAAAAAATTTCTTCAAAAAAGATTGATCACTGGAAACCTTCAAAGAATTTCTCAATAAGCCATTTGTTATGCAGTTGAAGACGAAACAGTCCGTATTTGCTTCCTAAAATTACATCTGCGATAGAAAATAGTTTCTTAAATTTTAAACGAATTCTATTTGGTTGATGAGATATTGTCAATGCAAATATCTGAATGTTGAGGACGTATTGTCCTTTGTTCTACTTGCAATCTTATTTTTTAATTTTGTTAGGATTCAACTTCACCCTCTATAACTTGCATCATGCACTAATTTTTTCTAGATCTCTATAAAGGGATTTGGCAACCACAGGAGATGGAAATGATTTAGAGAGAGTAGTACTATCTGCATAAGCAACAAGCCTGTTTTATAGGCCAAGTCCCATATCATGCGTATGTAATATCAAAAGTAATGGGCCGAGAACATTACCCTGGGGAACACCAGATACCACTATACATCACTGTAGTCACTATGGTGCCCATAAACAATTATTCAATGCAGTCAGTTACTTAAAATTCAATACTGATGCTAAGAAAAGACCCACCTACTCCTAGCTGTTTGAGTTAGAAAACAAAACAAGGCTGTTCTTATTAACACGGTCAAGTACAACACTGAAATCAAGGTTAAACATATGAAGTTCCTGACCACATTCTAAGGATTTCTGTACAGCAATAAATTGTTATGTGAGAAGTGTGTTACAAGAGGAAGCTACTGTTATTTAAGGTAAAGGATTTTGCTTGAAGAAACTAATCATATGTGAGAAGCGGTGAGGAGTAAAGAAGATGAGGAGGAAAGAAGAAGAGTTTTACATGGGGAAACTGCTGGTTTGGGAGAATGGTTTTACATGAGAAACTACAATTATGGGAGGAGAAGGGTTTCTTGTGAGGAGATTACTGGTTGGTAGTGAGAATGATTTTAAGTAAGATAAGATCTTATTTCTGCTTTCTTAGGGAAAATTTTTTTGTTTTGTACTATAGTTTTATGTAGGGAAATTTATATTAGTATATTGTGAGGAAAGTGAGATTATATTATTCGGATGGTTGCTTGATTTTCATTTAGTTACAAATGTTCGTTACTTAAGAATGTTAGAATAGGAAAAATGAAGGAAAGAAAAAAAAATACAATTTTAATAAGTACATTTGTAAGATTATGTAATATTATTGAACGAAGAATCAAATGCAAATTCTCATATATGTATCGTATTTAAAAGTCATGACACCATCAGTTTTGATGAGGTTTTACATTATTGGATATTTAAAATGTCAGAGAAATTTGCATTACACTTTTTTTATGAAAAATTTTAAAAATTTTATTGATTACATATGAAAAATTTTATTTAAAAAAATGACTTTCCTATTCCAGTTGAATTGTTCCAACCATTTGGGGGAAAGAATATCCAAAGCTCTTATATTAACAGAGGCTGTTAGCAGATTTTCCTAAGGTTATCGTTTGCTTAAAATCTTTTTCTTATTGTTCCAGGTAAGGTGTTTTGCAGATCGACGTTAACGGAGGGTGAAGTACCTTTTTTTGTATTTGTAGTTTTTAAACGAGTCATTTGGTTTGGTATTT
>NC_090751.1:87723914-87736414 GCF_036898095.1 Palaemon carinicauda
AGCGTACACGAGGTGCTACAGATACTGTATGTAGGGAGGGGTCCTACAGCCCTTTCTTAGAAAGGCAAGGGCGGGTCCATCAGGACGACATGGCCATCTCACCCAAAAATAGATTTTTCGCTTCGCTCAAAATCCGTTTTTTGGGCTCAAGCCATGTCGTCCTGATGGAAGTGTACCAGAGCATTACTGTATCTGTGGATTCTCAGAATGTGCCGTACTCCCCGGAGGTAATTTATTCCCGGTCGACTAGACCTAGAGACCTAAGATGTTACCGTTATACATCTTTTCAACTAACTATAAACTATGTTAGAGCTTCCTGCCCCCTACAGGGAAGAGTCCTACTAGACTCTGGAAAGTCTCGAAGAGTACATATATCTATGTATGAATACCAGGCAAGCTAATATAGTGGTCTCGCCCTATATTAAGTAAAGCATAGTTTGTATAGAACCACTGCGTCAATATATTGACCAGTAATCCGCACAATACTTGTATTGGACAAAGGTTTATATCCGCATAGGAAGAAACTAATAAAACCGCCCTCGTCCCTTTATGGGACGGAGTCCTCCCATTAGGGGACTACATAAACCAATGCAACATAGCTTGCATAACAGAACAATTCAATCAGAATTATCCCAGATAAGATACATAGAATTAAAATGCTCAATTATACCAATAAATTGACACAGGTGAAAGAGACGCAAGGTTCTCAAGAACAAGTTTATTGACAGATAATAAACAGACAGGTTAACAACAAATATATATATATATATATAAAAGAGGATAACCCAAAACTTTAAGCATAAGTATGATAGTAAACAGAACTTGTTTATCTGAAAGAAAAACCATTAAACACCACTTTAATAAGATACCAAGGTATCAAGTCATAAAAGTCTGTATTACAAATCAATCACATTAGCGTTAGAAACGCTTGGCACACATGTCTGAACTTATGCTAGGTTCACCTTTGAAAGAAGGAACAGTCTATATGGGCACTTGGTGCCCTCATTTAGTTTGTAGTACAGTATGTACTTACACACTCACCCTGGACTTAATCGTCCCAATTAAGACCACTGTTCCTCGCAGAGTTAAACAGTAGGGTTAACTACACGACCCACTGCTACCACAGATCTCTTAAGTTCCTCTACTTGCTTCGCATAGTGGCGAAAGAACACCCTGGAAGACTTCCAGCCCGTGTATGAACGGAGATGTTCAAAATCCATACAATTAAAGAAATTTAGGGATGAGGCAACTTTCCTCGGATCGTGACCTGCGGGTGTACTGTCAGGATCCGCTCTGCGAATAAAATATGTGATTTTCGCTCTGAGTTGATTCAGAGATAAATTTGAGCCTGATGTTTCTCCCCTGAATAGTTGACCACCCTTGAAGTCTGAAGTTCCACGAAGATAGACCTTTAGGCATTCTACTGGACATAGAGATGCATCTTCTTTCAGAGGGCAGATTCTCCAGGGACCCCACCTGTTGGTGGGTAACTCATTCTTGGCGAGAAACGTAGGATCCGGAAACAGGTTCAGTTCTTCCCCATCCAGGAACTGAACACGACCTGCCTCTCTCGAGAGGGCTACGATCTCACTAACCCTGGCCCCGGACGCGAGTGCAAATAGGAAAATAACTTTTTGCGTCAAATCCTTTAACGCACATTCTTCATTGCTCAACAGGGAGGCGAAATGAAGAACTTTGTCTAAAGACCATGAGATGGGCTTTGGAGGTGCTGAAGGTCTGAGCCTAGCACAGGCTTTCGGAACTTTATTAAAGATCTCGTTACCTAGGTCGATCTGGAAGGCAAATAAAATGGGTCTCATCAAAGCAGATTTACACACTGAAATCGTGTTAGCTGCCAACCCTTGGCCATGGAGGTGGATGAAGAAAGATAAGCAGAAGTCTGTTGAGATCTCCTGCGGATTCTTTGCCTTTACAAAGGCCACCCATTTTCTCCAAGATGACTCATATTGCCTTCTATTCGATTTGCACTTATATTCCTCTAGGAAGTCTATGCTGGCTTTCGAAATCCCGAAACGCTTTCTCACCGCGAGGGCGAGAAAATCATGAGCTGCAGGGTCCGGGTTTTCTGTAATGAAGCGCAGACAGTCGACTTCTGGACTCGCTGGGTCAGAACTGGATGTGGTAGCGGCACGAACTTCATCTGTAGTTCCAACGCCAAGGGGAACCACATACTGTTCGGCCACTTGTGGGCCACTATTGCCGCTACCCCCTTGAAGGATCTCAGTTTGTTGAGGACCCTCAACAGAAGGTTGTGAGGAGGGAACAGATAAATCCTGGACCATCTGTTCCAGTCGAGGGACATTGCGTCCACTGCTTCCGCTAAGGGGTCCTCGTACGGGGACACGTACAGGGGCAACTTCTTGTTGTCTTTCGTCGCAAAGAGGTCTATTTGCAGTTCTGGGACTTGATTCAGAATGAAGGAAAATGATCCTGCGTCTAAGGACCATTCCGACTCTATCGGTGTGAACCTGGATAGAGCGTCCGCTGTCACATTGCGGACTCCTTGAAGGTGAACTGCCGACAGGTACCACTTCTTCTTTTCCGCCAATCGGAAAATGGCTAACATCACTTGGTTGAGAGGTGGTGACCTCAACCCTTGTCGATTCAAGCATCTCACAACCACCTCGCTGTCCGTCACCAATCTTATGTGGATCGAGTGACGCGGGGAGACTTTCTTTAAGGTAAGGAGCACTGTCATAGCTTCTAGAAAGTTTATATGAAAGGTCCTGAATAGCTTGGACCAAGTCCCCTGGACTTTTTTCCGATGAGAGTGACCTCCCCATCCCTCCTTTGAGGCGTCTAAGTGAATCGTCATCGACGGGGGAGGTGGCTGAAGAAGAACCGACTTCTTTAGATGTCTGGCTTGGGACCAAGGTCTGAGAAGAGTACGTAGCCGAGGCGGCACTGGTCTTCTCAGGTCTCTTCGCGCGTTTGATGCATACCTTCTCCAAACTCCGGTTGCATCCTTTAGCTGTGCTCTTAGCACTGGGTCTGTCACTGAAGCAAACTGGAGAGAGCCTAGTACCCTCTCCTGTTCGCGTCTTGATATCCTTTCGGAATCTAGAAGTCTCTTGACAGAGCCCGCTATCTCCTTCCTTTTCTTCGTCGGGATGGAGAAACTGTGTGACAAAAGGTCCCAGTGGATTCCCAGCCACTGGAACTTTTGGGATGGAGAAAGTCGAGACTTTTTTCTGTTGATCTTGAAGCCTAGGTACTCTAGGAACTGGATCACCTGACTGGAAGCTTGCAAGCATTCGGTCTCGGATGCTGCCCACACCAGCCAGTCGTCCAGGTAGGCTACTACCTGAATTCCCTTTAGGCGTAATTGTTTGAGAGCTGCGCTCGCAAGCTTCGTGAAAATCCTTGGGGCTATGTTTAGCCCGAATGGCATGGCTCTGAAGGCGTACAGTCTCCGTTGTAGCCTGAACCCTAGGTAGGGGGAGAGTCGACGGCTGATTGGAATGTGCCAATAGGCGTCTGACAAGTCTATAGAGACTGAGTATGCCCTCTTGTTCAGTAAGGTCCTTATGTGTTGCAGTGTTAGCATCTTGAATTTGCAATTCACTATGATCTTGTTGAGTGGCGACAAGTCCAGAAGGACTCTGAGCTTTTCCGAGTCTTTCTTGGGAACACAAAACAGCCTCCCTTGGAATTTGATGGACTTCACCTTTCGGATCACCTTTTTCTCCAACAGTTCTTGAACGTACTCCTCCAAAACGGGGGTGGAGTGTTGGAAAAACCGAAGGCACGGGGGTGGAGTGCTGTACCAGCTCCAACCCAGTCCATTCTTGAGTAGGCTGTGGGCCCAGGGATCGAAGGTCCAGCGATCCCAAAATTTCATCAGTCTCCCTCCTACCGGTATCGTTTCACTTGGACTGCCGTCCTGAGGTCTTGCCTCCCTGACCACGACCACCTCTGAATCCCCTTCCCCTTGAGGGGCGCCTAGACGAGCCTCTGGCTGCTCCTCTAGGTTTTGCTCGAAAGGAAGAAGACTGTCCTTCGAACGTTGGGGTGAATGTGGTTGACTGACCTGGCACAGCCTGGGGTACCCACTGAAAAGTAGTTGGGGTTTGAGCCACCATCTGGGGCACTGGAGGCAAAGGCAATTGCAGTTGCTGTTGCTGTCTATAAGGCTTGGCTGGCCGAGACGGTAGCCTAGTCCTCATATTCTTCCTCTTTGGTTGAGGACCCTCATCCGGGGAAGATTTTCTTTTGATAGCCAGGCCCCACTTCTGGAGAAGGTTTCTATTCTCCCGGCGGCCTTATCAACAACCTCTTTGACCACATCGGTAGGGAAAAGGTCTTTTCCCCAAATGTTGGAGGAGATTAACTTCCTTGGCTCGTGTCTCACCGAAGCCCCGGTGAACACGAACTCCCTGCAAGCTCTCCTTGCTTTGACGAAGCCATAAAGGTCCTTCGTCACTGTGGCTAGGTGAGACTTAGCCACTACCATGAACATTTCATGGACCTTAGGGTCACTTGCCATCGTCTCAAGAGTAGTCTGATGAGACATTGAGGCAGCCAGTCTTTCTTTTGTCTCGAACTCTCTTCGTAAAAGAGATTCGGACAGCTTGGGGAGGTCCTCGCCGAATTGCCGTCCGGCAATATCAGCCTCCAACTTTCCCACTGAGAATGTCAGATGGACATCCTTCCAGTCTTTGTGGTCCATAGGCAGAGCCAGCGACAAGGGTTTACACTCCTCCAGGGAGGGGCAAGGCTTGCCGGCCTCGACTGCCTTTAGGACAGCCGCAAACCCTTTCTGTAAAAAGGGGAAGGCTCTATCAGGAGAGGACACAAAAGAAGGGAGCTTCTTGCTCAATGCAGCTACCTTCGAATTAGAGAAGCCCCTCTCTTTCATCGAGGATGAAAGTAGGGCTTGAGCCTTAGCGTGGTCCATAATAATGACCTCCTTCGGCTCTGTCTCCTCCCTTGAAGCTGGTTCTTTTCTCAGCCGGACATAGCAGTCCGGATATGATGCCTTGCTGGGCCAGAATTCTACCTCCTCTAGGGGAACTGAACCCAGCTTATCCGAGATGACGATCTTTCCAGTCGTCATCGGCATGTGCTCAGCATACCTCCATGGGTTAGCATCTGAGCATATGGGAAGGTCTTTCACATTGAGCCTTTTCTGGGGCCCATGTGATTCTGCCAGGGACTGCATGCGCAATTCCATTGCAGCCGCCTTCTCCTGATTCTCCTTCTGCATTTGTTGGATCATTCCAACAATCGAAGAGAGGGCCTGTCCCAGTTCTACTGGGAGACCAGCCGATGTTGAGGGGATAGGCTCCGGCATCTGAACCGGAGTAGCCGACACCTCGTCGACCTCATCCTCTGCAACATCCGGGGTTTGAACTTGATCCTGACCTTCTGCCAGGAGGTCTTCTTCCAAACGTTCGTCCAGGTCAGACATCCTGTCATCCAACTGGATGTCCTGCATCGCGACTGCGACTTCCACGTCCACCTGGACTTGATCTTGAGGGATCTCCTCTTGAGGCTGGGGAATCACTGCCTCAGCTGATGCCTGGGGAAAAAGATACGCCCTTATCTTCTCACTTGGAAGATAAGGGCCAGAGGTGTTCTTCTTGAAGCCCCTTACCCAAGTACGAAGCTTTTCCCTTGCTATATCCCTTGATTCCGCCGTTCTAGGGGAATCAAAAGCCTCAGTAATCAGGTTAGTGCATACAGTACATACCTGAGGGTCCCAATACTGGAGATCATCCTTGGAGACAGCGCATGCTGCGTGTCTCCTACAACACTCATGTCCACAGAGGTTCTTGCTGCGGACATTGCAGAAAACATTTCCGCACTTCGGAGGGTCCTCCTGTAAAGAGAAGAAATTTCCATGAGTATCAAGTGAACTATGTATCACTGGATATGCATAGTATAGCATAACAATTCATAAAGGAAAGACACACACTTGTGTTTCCCTCACAACCCATTGTTGCAGCCTTCCAGATAATAAAATCAAAATGGTTTATCTCTTCTAGAGTAACCAATGCAAGGTTTCCAGAGGAAACAGGTGGAGCTCACACCTAGGCAATGATTTTAAAATCCTGGATAATAGAAAGGGAAGAACTCTGCTTCCTATCTGAGGGCAACAGCAAAGGGCTGTGCAAGAAAACACAATAGTGTTAGAAGATACAGTGCTGTACCTAAACCTTTACTATAGTTTTCTTCTTACTGTATATGCTATACAGAAGAATACTAGTACAGTATAGGAGGATGTGTGCCGGCCTGCCTTTGCCGGGCGGCACACACCACAACTAGCTTTAAAGTATACTACTTAACAGCTATAGGGCGGCAGCACTCTGGTTCAAATGCCTGTGCCGGTCGGCAGCAGCTGCCGGCCGGTAACAGCCAGTGTTGGCCGGCAATGACTGCCGGCCAGCAACTACACAAAGTAGTACCCAGCTGCCGGCCACACTCTTGGTGACCGGCAGACAAGGACTGACATAAGCTGGCCAGCAAAGGTACAAGACCGATGCCAGCCGGCAGCAAAAGAACCAGAAGACTACACCTGCCCGGCTGCCGGCCTCATAGGCCGGCAGCCGGGACAGGTACAGCACTAGAAGAAAATAGAATGGATGCCGGGATAAGAGTGTACACAACCCCCCAAGCCCGGCAACCGAAAGAGTGCATATAAGGAAGGGGAGAAACTTAATTCAGGCTTCCTTGACCAATGCCGTCCGGCTCTGCCGGCAGGCATGGATGAGGGACCAAGAGAGGTCCGGGCAGCACTCGAAAACATAAGACCCTTGCCGGCCAGCATCTCTGCCGGCCGGCAATGGGCTGAGTCAATTCCACATCCCAACCTATACTAGGTCCAGAAGTAGAACGACGTACAGTACAGTAATACCCCTGCCGGCCGGCAAGGTACAGTACAGTAATGGCTAGGCCATTACGGAGATAGAGGGGGAAGGGACAAGAGGGTCCTGCCAACCTTGCTTTAGTGACAGATCACCCGCAGCCAAGAAACTTATCTTAGCCTAAGGGAGATCTAAGGGAAAAGGCCAGCAATACTTGCCAGCTTCCAGAGCACCAAAGCAAGGAAGGCGTTGCTACTCCCAAGGGAAGAACTTATCCTCCCCCGAGAACAGCAACAGGACTTAGTCTGGTCGATCACAAAAGAAGGAATCATAACTTACAGAAACCTTCGGTAGTGACCTAAGGGAGCTAAGCTCCCTTTGTAAGTGTTAGGTCAGTGAGGGGAACTCTGCCCCAAGCCAGACAACACGGACTCAGACTAAAAACTCTGTTGTTCTGTCCCTCTTGAACCATAGCCACAGGAACATGAAGGTACAGTAACACCCTAGTATAGTTTTATCGAAAATAAATTCGGAAAAAACCACTTAGGGATAAGCCCAAGGCTTAAACAGAGGGAAAGGGATTGCATACCTTCTCCGAAGAAAAGAAAGCAACCGGGGGAGTATGATAAAGTATACTAAGGCTCCATAAGCAATTAGCCTAGGCACCAAGAGAATCGATTACCTAATTCACCGAAACTCACACGTATACAATCTTGGAAATATTCCACACAGTCTAAAATGTATAAAATATAGCCTAAAGCTTCAATAAAATTTTAATTACACTCGGAAAAACCAAAATCATGCATGAAGTACTAGGACCAAACGACTAGGCTACATGGCCTAGCGTAGGCCAGAATGGCGAATACTTCGCCAAATAATACTAAGCACGAAAGGAAATCCTATGTAAAGCTAAATAGCTAAAATTTATTAAAGCAAAACAACCAGGAATGTCGCTCTGACTAACTAATTTATACCTAGCGAGCGACAGTGTCCAGGACACCTCTGGTAGGCTACGGCTCTTGTATCAAAGATTAATCCTATTAATCACTCAAAATTTTACCAAGAGCCTACATTTATACATAACAGACACTATACTCAACTTATCAGAGGCCAACGAAGACGAAGAAGCCATGAAAAGCCGAATAAATCCAAGATTTGCGAGAAAAACAGGAAAAAACACCGAGTTGTTAAGCTACGCAAAAAGGAATACAGATGGCGCCAGGATTGGCGCCAGGCACGCATACGAATCGGGGATAGGGAAGCCTTGGGAGCGGCTCCTCTTTTTCTTTCCCGAATTCGTATCTCGTCAATCACCTCCTACGAGACGAAATCTCTGTCCAGGTCGTAGATTGCCATGTGACGTGTCTAGAATACGTCCTCTGATATGTCGCGATATCCCTTTCACGAGGGATACTCGCTCCAGGAGTTAGAATTCTGGTACCTTAAGGTAAATTCTCTGGGAATATCGCCGTAGTTGTAATATACCCTAGGAAGCTACCCTATAGGAACTTCCATCAGGACGACATGGCTTGAGCCCAAAAATATATATATATATATATATATATATATATATATATATGATCATCGCCCAAGCTCCTTCTCCACCCAAGCTAGGACTAGAGAAAACCAGGCAATGGCTGCTGATGACTCAGCAGGTCGACCTATAGGCTCCCACAAAGACCCCAGCCTTGGCTCTCAAGGATGGTAAGGTTGCGAACATTAAATGAACCAACTAGTTTAAACGGGACTTGAACCCCAGCAAGGTGATCACAAGACAGAGACGTTAGCAATTGGCCACAACAACCCTTATAAAGTTTTACTGGTATAGAAGTATATTCATTATATCTTTGAAAAGATTTGTTGATTTTAGTGCTGGCTTTGACTTGCTTCACCTCAAGATTTTTACATGTAAATTATCACTGCTCATGTTTAGGGGGTTACGAACTTGATTCAATGCATGGTTTTTAAATGACCGACTTATGTTATGTGGTGTCACTCAGGATAGTGTTCTTATGTTTTTTTTTTTTTTTTTTTTTTTTTTTTTTCTTCGTTTGGATTCTTTAGTAATGATTTGATTGTGAGTCCTGAAGGTTAGATGGTACGATGGATATTTGATGCAACCCTTGCATTTAGTCTACATTCACCCTATCCGAAATGCATAGCCTTAATTTTTATGTTTTGTAGTTCTTTTTTTTTAAATACTGATTTGTCTTTTTTATAATGTTATTTATTATTTCCTCCTATCATTTTCTAATTTTCATATAAATACTTGTTAAGAAGGTTGATAATATTTTAGGCTTGATTCTTAAGTTTTCTTCTTTTGATTGGGGAAGCTATACTGCATCGAGCCTGTGCAGCTTGTGTACCTCTGAAAGATTAGATAATTCTTAATAACCCTATCTCTAAAAGTAATCATCACACTTAGGCCTTTGTTTCAAAAGTCTTAGCAAGACCTATTGAGGCAAGCCATGGTAGAATTCAGATTAGAGAATCATGACAGATAACTCAATGGATGATAAGAAAAAGCTGTGTTTATCAACACAGTTTGAATTAATTTTTAGCGTGAAATTTGCCACATGCAAATCTAGAGAAAATATTTGATAGCATAGGCAGAGGTAGGCATTGGAGTACATTGAGAACGTATGGTATAGGAAGTAATTTGTTGAAGATGGGGAAATACTTCAAGGATGAGAACAAAGATTACTTTGGCGTTAAATTCATTAACAGGAATTAATGATGTCTTCATGGCCACGTAATATTTTATGGATGGGATAATAAGAGATGTCTCATATGAGACCAAAAGATAGTGTTTGGAGTTTAGGGATTAGTGCGATTTTGTAGCATTAGATGGCGGTAGTGAAGAGAAACTGTTTACTGTATATTATTGAATGAGTGTAAGGAGTTTTAAGAGAGGGAAGGTGAAAGTAAATTCTGGGAAAATTTAGTTTATCGGGGTAAATGGAAACGAAGGTATTTTACCACTTAGAATAATTATGGAGAAGGTAGATTCGTAAGGGTAATTAGAAGTAAATATAAATGTTGGTGGTAGAATGGGAGAAGAGGTATATCATAGAATCTATGAACAAAAGAAGGTTACAGAACCTGCGAGTTAAGAAGAGTCTCTGGAAATAAAAGTTGAAATGCCCTTGTCTCCTTTATGAAAGTGGGTTGGTAACAATAAAAGCAGCGGGAAGGGAAAAGTGTGACAGCTGTTTAAACTAATGTTTAGACAGTATATATGAAGTAAGAAGTACTGAAAGGATGTGGAATATCTTAATCTATGACCAAATGGTTATTATAGGTAAGAAGAGAAATAGAGAAACAAAAATAGAACTGGTTACATTTGATTATGGTTTTCAATTAAAAAGGCCTTTGTATCCCGAAGTTGCGAGATTAGCTAACATTCAAGATGAATGCGAGTAACATAATGATTATAAAGTTGTCGATGTAAAACTGATGAACTTGAAATGCCATAGATGAAGTGGCTCATGCAGTGAAGGTTTTCTGCAAAAGTTCATGAAGGTTTTAGCCCTCACCAAGTGCACCAGGCAATGACCAGTCTCGATTTGTTTGTGGAGATACCCCATGTTTTCCAAATGGTGTTTTGATGACCGATATATACTGTATATATATATATATATATATATATATATATATATATATATATATATACTGTATATGTATATATATATGTGTGTGTGTGTGTGTTTATGTATGTATGTAAAACTGCATATATATTTAGTTATATGTAAATATAAATCTATGTACATGTATATTTTTATATATTTACATATATATGATTTATATATATATATATATATATATATATATATATATATATATACAGTATATATGTGTATATATATATATATATATATATATATATATATATATATACATATATATATATATATATATATATATATATATACATATACCATTTAAGAACATAAAAAATTAGTATATCCATTTATCCCTAAATGCCTTGCCTGATTAACAATAAAATTTGCTAGTTAGGCTAATTTTAAAGTCCTTGGCCATATCATAATCTTGTGAGAAAGCTCACGAGTGTCACTTCGACATTGCCATTCGCCTAATGTGGGTTAAGTAGGTAAAATCACAACCGGGTTTCAAAAAGAGGAAGAAAAGTATTTGCATTTATATTTTTACTTCTATTGTACATTTGGTTAACATATATGTAGACGGGTTTAAAATGGCCCCTTTCAAAATGCTAAATGCAATTCAAGTAAAGTGGATATCGACTTCTTGAGTGATGCACATTCAGGCGAGGTCTCGTATCCTTGATTCAAGGCATTGCATGTCGTAACAGTCAACATTTTGCTCATTGAAGGTAACTGGTTTCAGTTCCAGTTCCATCAGAATAGATACTCACCAGAACGTCAGCCGGGCAAGCCCAACCCCCCACTGTGGTGCCCTACCACAGCAGTGGCCTTCCTAGTAAACAGCTTAAACTCAAGGTCCCGGGCTGGGATCGATCTGCTGCCATGCGAAAGCTAGAGAAACTCGTTACCTCGCATTACTAACGATTGAATCACCATCAATCGTCAAATTTGAGGACTTGCGACTGTGTGTCCGGGTAGGATTCTGCATAGAAAAGGATACGCGATCAAAGCTCGCCATTACACTCTTTGATATACATGGAGACATTACTCATCCGATAGTATGTCCTTAGGATAATTTTGGAACTATTCTCATATGTCTTCAGAAAATGGTAGCCATACACATTGCGTGCAGATCGAATTACGTGCCTCGAGGACTGATGGCTTTATTGCAGTTATAAATCTGTTTGGAATGCTGTTCAGTTGGATAGCAATTGGGAATACTCGTAACTTAGAACAAAGGTAAAGAAAGTCTGGATTGATTACCTAGTTATTCATCGCGAGATGTTAATGAATTGTAATTTACTTCATTTGACGAAGACCATTTCAAAGGGTTATTCCATTTATCTAAATTTATAGATGATTAATTTATTGTATATAAAAAAGACAAGTTTACGGAATTGACAATGTAATGAACATTTCCCAATTTAATTCTCTTTAGAACTTTCTGTATCATCAAATGATTTTGGTGGATTTATGACTGAGCATGTTTTTTTAAGATAATTCTACAATTTAGTTATAGTCAGAATAAAATTCTAGAACACTTTTTGGAATGGGGATAATTTCCACTGATTAATTTACTGGGAAATATTGGTTTTTATCTTCAAATGTAGTATTATTTTAGAGCTATTACACTGTACAAAATTATTTTTCGCAGAAATCAGATCAAACGGGTAATTTCCAATAATATGGCAGTAATGCTCGGATAGTATTATTCTATTTATGAGGTTATTTTATGGTTATTATATATTCGTTCTTTCAAATTTTATTAAATGTATCAAATATGGTAAAGTTCTATTTACTAATTCCATGTTTCAGTTGTGATTTCTCTAAGTTAAATGATAATGCATTCACATATAGCTTACATATGTTTCAAATGTATTTACTAACTCAAACATGTTTGATTTTTATATTTAAATATAGATTTATTTATGTTAATTTTATTATTTTGTCCATTAGGTATATTAATCGATTGCTTTAATTTCTGAAACATCTTTGCTTATTTGAATGTTGAATCCATCATTTTTATTCATACGAATTTAGTGAGGTATAT